>NC_039768.1:137500-170000 GCF_004193775.1 Glycine soja | reverse complement strand
GAAAGAGATTATTCCCTAAGAGCTTGTCCAGTACCAGAAATGCATCTCCTTGCGTGCGAGAGACTTCTATGCCAGCCGTTATTCCCGGCTCTGTTATGAAATAAAGCGGCAGACTCATCTTACAGGTGTTCCCTAATGAGGGATTTTAGGGGATTAGGGTTCTCCTTTATCTCCTCCACCCATCCGCGGAGGGTTTCAATAGAAATCTCCGCAGATATTTCCAGATCGCGAGACATAATGTTCTCTGCGACACTGGAATAGATTTCTTCAATTTCCGGAAAGTGAACGGAAAGCCGCCCTTTCCCCTTCTCACAATATTACCGAACTTGCTCAAGAATGAATGGCACTTCGAAGTGCCTCACGTTGGGGGATCGGCGTGGGGAACTTCCACCGGTTCTGGACTGGAGCCAGCGGGTTCTGAATGACCTCCCTCTCACGGTTAAAAAAGTGGTTAACCATCTCGAAAAAATCCATATCCGAAAAACGTGTCTCAACTACAGCCAACTAACTCCCCTGTTTCCCTATCGAAAAACCAACCCTACTTAATTTGTTCTAGAAATGCTAACCAAGTAACACACTGGGGCCATGGGTCATGAAAGAGGTTGACCCCCATCCCCCTTCACTATGTATGGCCAATGAACTCCTCGCTTTAGTCCGTTCTTTTCCTTCTTTGGGCTCGGGTCGATAGTAGCCGTGGTAGTAATGTCCCGGAGCCCGGCTACCGACCCGAGGCGCTGATCGGGAAAGTCATAATCATAAAGGAAGGGACGTTAAACGTAATTCTAGAAGGGCGTTACCACAACAAAAAAATCCGAGTCTTGGTAGTTGACTTGCTTACTTGTTAGAGTAAGGCAGTTGAAGTGAAAGTTTATTAGACTAGTCCCACTAAGATGGCGGGGAAACTGACTTCCGAGAGAGCCGCTTTCGCCTCGGTAATTACCTAACGAGAGAGAGCCGATGCCAAAGTCGCCCTTTACGCGAGGGAACGCCAGACAGACTGACCTCTGCTAACTACGTTTTTTAATATAGACTGGAAGCTAGAGAGATACTATACTAAGGTATAGTGCCGCTACCAGAGAAGGCTGTTTCATGCTAGGCGTCCAGACCTACTACGCCCGAGCCGCATCCCCGGCACACTTGCTATATCCACTAAGGCTTCACATCCCACTTCATCCTACCAACTATACCTTATATAAATAGAAAGCCGTTCTATAACAATTCAAGACAACAAGAAAGCAAAATATTTGATCAGACCTTTTTTTTAATTTCCATTTCTTTTTCCGGAACGGAACCTTATTTGCCTTCGCCTCAGTAGCCGCTTTTGCTTATGGTAAATCTGTATCCGCAGCTGTCTCCCCAGATACTTATGGTGGGTTTCAATAGATCTCTTTTCCACCTAGGTCAAAGGGGTATGCCGCTATATATGCTACACCGAAGTATGCTCCTAGGTAAGCGACTGCCTTTGGATCCGCCTCTCGAGCACGAGGGTCGTATTCATAAAAGGCTATCGATCGTGAAGGTTTGCCTATGGCTCTGTATCTACCTCTGTCTGCTGGTGCTTATTTTGATAAGCTGCAGGATCAATGGCTTAAACTACTGCTTCTTCAACGCTTCTCCTGCGACTTGTTCTCCTTTCGTCCTTGCTCCTGCACGCACCTAAAGGTAGGTACAGTATCTAAACGCTCCTTCTGCTCTTGGGAAAGGGGGCCCAAGGCTCATCCTTATGCTTTCGGTTTTCGAGTGAAAAACAGAGTTGGGGAGACCTGTCAAGCTTTAGGATAGCTCTTTTCAAAATAGATTCTTGTAATAGAAGCTAAGCTTTTATACCGAATCGGGTTTGTTGATGGAATCATAGCCGGGCCGGAACTCTTGATCTATCCATAGAGGGTGAGAACTCAATCAGGAAGGACTGCTAGTCATCACCGAGGGTATGACCAAGGAACTGCTGCTGAGAGCGATAGACTTTCCAACTGAGATGGAGAGAATGCGCTCCTACTCTCTTTCAATCGCCGATGCTAAAACAAAGAGGGCGTAGACCCGAGGGGAGGTTGAGTCAGCAGCTAGTTTTGCCGGGGAATAAACGATGCAATTCAATCTGTTGGAGGAAGGTAGAGCAATAGACGGAATGAGTCTTAGTTTAAATATCCCCTGCTCTTGTTGAGTCGACTGTTCATGGCATGGTTTGGTGGGACCAAGAATTGCTCTTGTTCCCGTCCCAATGCGACCATCGATAGCTTTCTCTATTGAAATGGAATCCCCGGTCTCTTTCTCAATTCATCGATCGACGGCCGCCCATGCTTCAACATCTAAGTTTTCACCAGAAAAAGCCAATTTCTCTTATGGGGCAGAAAGATTCGATTAAGTTTAGGGAAAGGAAAGCAAACAAAGAAAGCCAATCGGAAATGATTTTATCACTACGCGAATCAAAAATCAAAGTAGGAGCGAGAATCACCTTAGGGCTAGGCCACCTGCCTGACTATCTATTGTCTCAGCAGGCCTTAGCCCGGCGACGACAGAGGCATAAAGGAAGGTTGCTGCAGAATAAGCGATGTTCTTGCTCTTCTTTCTCTTGGAAGAAGAATGGTGTTGAATCAGTTTCAAGTGGTGGGATCATATTCATATATAATAGTAGAATCCCGTCTCCTTAAAGGAGCGATCTCTCCCTCAAAGTAGAACGAGCATAATCGAAGACAGATGGTAGCGTATTCTAAGTAGTTGATCTCACGTGCTATCCGAAAGTATTATTAGTCTTCGTCTGCTCTCAATGCCCGGAACAGGCTCTGAATGAAATAGAAATCCCGTAAGTGAAGTCACTCTCGGAGTTGAAAACGACTAAGCTTTTTGCCTTGCGACTTGCCTCTCTCACTCAAGATAAGGTCAGGTGATCCCTTTATGTCTCCTTCTCAGTTAGGTCCAAGAAGTCCCTTCCCTTTCTCCGATCAATAAGCCCCCTGATCCCTTTCTTTGTCTTTCATCCTCCCTGAACAGAATAAGTAAGGCCCCGTTTTTTTCTAATAAAAAAAAAGAAAGGGCGAAGCGCCCGTTTGAAGTGGCGAAGGCCTATGATTGATATAGTAAGAAAGAAAGTACGTTAAGGTTACGAAGTAAGGTCAGCTGGTTAAGGAAAGCTCAGGTTATGAAATCGCTTAGCCATTAATTAAATTCAGTAGTAGTGAGGCGTCGGTACGGAGCCTTCCACTGTGGACCGAGACTACGCAAAGGTAGAACACCATAGAAACTTCGCTGACTTTCTAATAAACCTTGATTTCGCTACGCTCAATAAGAACCCGGAATAGCGGAAATCGGTTCGTGTTCCGCTTCCAAACTCAGTCGTCTTTGCCCAAGTGTGAACTGCGGACGACTCTCCAGTGGTTCCATTCCTTCTTACTTTACTTCTGGGTCAACCCAACCCGAATGGGAAGAAGAGGGTCAGCCAAACAGCGGTCCACTTTGTACATTTGCTGAGGCAGACCAATCGGGCATTTTAGAAAAGGGAAGGGAACTTTTATCACCGAAGGAGGCAGTAGAAATGAAGGAGGCGGGAAGCTACCGCTTCTAGAATGCAAGCTTATCCTTTACTTTTTTTAGAGCGTACCGCTATTGAAAAAAAGGTTGATGGATGAAGTAATCGGAATGACAAATGATTACGGTTGCGGAAACCGGATAAAGTCGGGAACCTTTTGAATCAAAGTAGCGCCGAGTACTTCGACTACAGGGGGAGGGAAGCTTCGTAGACAGCCTCGCTTCCCCGCATAGCATGGAGGGTCTAAGGTAAGATCGGAGGACTGAAAGGAAGGCATAATATGAGTACTCGCTCGCTGAAGAGGTAATCATATAAAAGGCAAAGGAAGAAGATCATGTTCTCGCTTCCCTTATCTGTTTGGCCTGGAGGCGTATCTCCCGATGGTCGACTGAAGGCTTATTACCGATTAGCCTTTTTGCTACTAAAGAGACTTCTGGAACTCCGGCTGACTTGTTTGCTTTGCTCTACGCTGGGAAGACGACGGTGCGATTTCATCTGTTGGAGGCGTAACCGCAGCAGTTAGGTCTACTCTAAAGGTAGTTCCGTTCTCCTCGGATGAGAATAGGTAGCTATTATATTATAATAGTAGTAGCGGTGTTACTTTCTTCTTGAAAAGACAGCTTTCAAACAAAGCCTTTCTAGGCTAACGAAGTTAGGGCAACAACTCCTGACTCGAGGTTGAGAATAGGATTCGATGGAAAACGGGATCAAGCTTAATTACTTTCCGTTGTGATCAATTGTTGTACCGATGGGTGTTTATGAAAGTGGAGCTTCGGGAAAGATGGGCACTCGTCATGTGCTGCAACTCGATTTGTCGCAACAAGAGGAGAAGAAGATACCTCGATGAAACCCAATCAGGATGTGAACAAAGGCCACTGCTCAAACTCTTCGATATGCGCTAGCTAGGCAATCCCTTTACTTAATCTGATAATTGATCTCTTGCTACCAGATCTGCCCTTACGGATCTGTTGAAGGGAGGATTGAAAAAAAAAAAACAAGGCATATTTCATATATGGTGGTAGGGAGGGGATGGCCTCTCATCAGCGGTAGGAAGATCCAAGTTAGGAGTTTGTACAGGGGAGAATCGGTCTTGAAGCTTAGTTGAAGGTTACGGAAAAGGGAAAGGAAGTGTTTGGCTAGGGGGTCGCCTTCCACCTTTTTTGGATAGGGGATAGGAAACGAGCCAACCGGCGAACAGTTAGTTACCGAACACTACCTTCTTTCTTTGGAATGAACAAAGACCATACGCCTAGATTGGCGACTTATGGTTTAGGGAGATTCGCCACTTGAGTGAATCCCCCACCGAGGGTCAGGAGGCCAGACAAGAAAGATTCGCGCGCCTCAAGACGGTTCTTGACTCAGTCGACAGCCGGTTGGATCAAGCCCGAGAAATAGATCGGGTTCGTGACAACGAACGTGCTCGGCTACGGGCAGAAATGGATCACGACTGTGATCGGTGGAGGGCTCTCGAGAGAAAGAACGCCCAAATGCGATTGAAAGTTAATGAACTAAATTTAAAAAAGAGGGGACCTCTTATTAAGTTTAAGTGAAAAAAACAACAGATATTGACTTTTTTTTTATCTTCCATTGCTAATGTAAGGAAATGAGACGACTCTTTCTTGAACTATATAATAAAAAGATCTTCCCCTCCACACCAATCACGAGTTTTTCTCCATTCCTCTCGTATATCGTCGTAACGCCCTTAATACTAGGTTTTGAAAAAGACTTTTCATGTCATTCCCATTTAGGTCCGATTCGGATCCCTTCGTTGTTTTCTTTTCCTCCCGCGCCTTTTCCTCGAAATGAGAAAGAAGATGGTACACTCGAATTGTATTATTTAAGTGCTTATTGCTTGCCAAAGATCCTACTTCTACAATTGGTAGGTCACCGGGTTATTCAAATAAGTTGTGTTTTCTGTGGTTTTCCCATGTTACAACTTCCGTACCAATTCGGTCGATCCGGAATGGATCGGTTAAACATTCCATTAGGGAGCCTGGTCTTTACTCTTCTGTGTGGTATTCATTCTCGTTTGGCTCTTGGAATCACATCCAGCAGTGGTTGGAACAGCTCGCAAAATCCAACGACTTCACCTACTTCATTGCCCCCAACCGTTTCTCGTACCTCTATTGAAACAGAATGGTTTCATGTTCTTTCATCGATTGGTTATTCCTCTCCGTTCGTATCTCTTTTTCCAATTGCGGTCTCAATGAGTTTACAAGATTGAATGGCCAATTCTCTGCATTTAAGCGACAACTGCGCTGAATGATAAAGATCCCCTACCCCCGTTGCGGGGCTCCCCTTGCCCTTTCTTGGTTGGTAAACCAACCAGCGATTTACAACAAACAAGTCTTTCCTCTCCCTATGGTCGAGATACTAGTAACCTCATTTGTCTTTTTTAAGGGGAGCAGAGCTATTTTTCAAAGTAGCCTATGTTGAATAACAATTAACTTTTACTCTTTGGAAATCCAACGTCCAGTGATGTCCAATTTATGCTATCAGATACTAGGAATATGTCTTTTGATAGTCTGTCAAGTACCTCTTTCACTCTTTCTTCAACTAGGTCGGACGCGCAAAGCGCTCCACCTGAGAGCGGGTATTTAATCAAATCTGCGATAAATGCGAAGACTGAGTTCTACTGTCAAATAGACAAGTACCGCCGGAGTGGACGATGTCCGACCTTGTTAGGGCTGTTATTTCCGACGATCGGATTGACAGTCCGGGCTTTCTGACAAATGACTATTATGATGTCATGTTACATGGCCAAAATGCTTGGTTATGCGAACAGATTTTTCACTTTTTAGATCTAATCAACTATGTCTTCTAGTTCCGAAAATGTGAAACAAAAGTTTTTCGAGAAAAGGTCCCATCCTTCAATATCATGATTGGGTCGACCAGGCCAGATCATGAGTGAATAGAAAATCGAAAACGTACATAGCTGTTCCAGCTGAAATACTTGGAATAATTCTACCACTTCTACTAGGAGTAGCCTTTTTAGTGCTAGCTGAACGTAAAGTAATGGCTTTTGTGCAACGTCGAAAAGGTCCTGATGTAGTGGGATCGTTCGGATTGTTACAACCTCTAGCAGATGGTTTGAAATTGATTCTAAAAGAACCTATTTCACCAAGTAGTGCTAATTTCTCCCTTTTTAGAATGGCTCCAGTGGCTACATTTATGTTAAGTCTGGTCGCTCGGGCCGTTGTACCTTTTGATTATGGTATGGTATTGTCAGATTCGAACATAGGGCTACTTTATTTGTTTGCCATATCTTCGTTAGGTGTTTATGGAATTATTACAGCAGGTTGGTCTAGTAATTAGGGGGCGGCCGTTCGGTCGCCTATGATACTAGGACCAATAGGTCAAAAATGGGTTTGTGCCGCAGGTGTTGAACGATCTACTCTACACAGGTGTGGGCTTACAGGGCTAGGGCTCATAAAGCCTTTCTTTCATTCCCCTGGTCGGTCACTTTTCCGGGCCGGGATCGATAGATAAGTGGAAGTCATAAAAAAGAGATCTTTCTCTTCGCACCTAAGATCAAGAGGAAGGGTAGCTTGTCAAGCTGGCCTATATAAAATATCTTTTTCATTATTATAGAATCTTTTATAAATATATATTTATAAAGATTCACTGTCTTTTAACCGGCTGTTCTTCTTTGTCAACGCTACTAAGGACCTATGGGTTAGCCTACCCTACTAATGTATTGTATAGTAGGGTATAGTAGGCGAGCGAGTTAGCGAAGACGCTTAGGCTAATAGATAAGAGAGCGTCAGTGCGTAGCCTTCATTCTACTACGCTACGCAAAGGTTACAAAGTCACTTAGCTCGACGTTAGGAGAGTCAAGGGGGAAGGCCATACCTACATAGAAGAACCGCTGTTCGCTGACTTTCTAAGGAAGGTCTAAGCCTTAGCTCCCCTACTGAAAAGGGGCACAAAGCCGCTTTGCACCACTGATAGACTACTAAAGATTCAATTCATTCAAAAGGCCCTACTTAGTTTCGCAAGCCTTTGTCATTGTCAGTCAACTAAGTAGGGCCTGAGGCCCCCTGCGAATCCGTAAATCTGAGGAGCATGCCGCAACACAACAAAAGGATGGTCCCCTATGCATTTCATTCTTTCCGGAAGGGAAAAAAAACAAGTACCCCCATCATGGTGAACCTCTCCTTGTGATCGGGATGAGGTAGATGCCTCCCAGCTGGGGGGCGGATCGAATCGGAGTTTCCTTAGGTAGCCACCGACCTACAGTTATCCTTAAACTTCCGTGCTTGGTGGAGAAGAAGCGAACAAAGGTACGCTCGCTTGCTGTCTTGTTCTCTGCCGCGAACTGGGATCGCTCGCCAGCTAGGTCAGATTGGAGCAAGAATTTTTGAGAACATATTACCCATATTCGGGGACAAGGGGCGGAACGACCTCTCGATCTGCTTACTGCAGCCCAGGAATAAAAACGTCGTCTAGGCGTTCCTTGTTGCTACGATCTCCCCGACGCCTAGGACGTTGTCTGGGCCAAGAGCCATAGTTAATTGCTGTTTCCATTTGGTTGTTTTTTCTTGTTGTTGATACCGGCAAGACCAGCCAGATGATGTCTGCTGGTTGGTAGTGAGAGGACTCGTAGTACCTGCATACCCAAAAGAAAAGGAGGCGCTGATTAAATTAAAAAACAATCATTTGATTGATTTTCTTTCTTACTCTCCCTTAGCAGCGGGAAAGGAGTCTATCTATCTGCCTAGCTTTGGTAGATTTCCCCCAACGCAATCCATATAAATTCCACGAATCCCTTGGTGGATAAGTCCGACGACTCAGCAGCAGTGCGGAATGGAGTTTCTCGTCTGGTGGATCTGATCTTTAGGGGGCAATACATACCAAAAGGTGCTTTAGTGATCTTTGATGGTCTGAACAAGGAACTCTGTGTGGGGATCCATCTTGTTGTTATTCGCATTGTTCACCTTGGTCGGAAATCAGGGTGGTTGTTCTGCGCTTTCTATTTTAAGCAAGCAGCTTCATCCTTGATGATGGCCTATGGTGGTGATGAATTCGTTCATCCTGACAATGCGGTACCAGTTTCTCTCACTCGGTCCGGTTACCCTCGGATCATTCCGTCTCATCATAGGCGTATGATTCTGAAGAAGGATGAGAAAGCGGACATGCTGGTGAAGTTTTATTAAAAAAGATTCTCTCTGTCAAAGATCATTACTTTGGCAAAGAAGGTTGATAAATCAACGTTTTCTAGTATAATATCCCCACCCGATAATATTGACGAGGTGGTGGGGCTGGTTGGTTCGATTAAGGAGAACTTTAATCGACTTATCAGTCGCTATGCTCCCTGGATAAAACGTATACCCCTGGAACAAACAAGGGTTACGGTTTGAACCAACCTGGAAAGCCTTGCCGACACACTCATTGACGAAAAGGGTGTGGGTTAAGAGAAGGAAACTTCCTTATCGTAAGATTCGGAACTTTCGCTCTTCATTCACATCGTTTTCTCATGAGTTGGGCGCTTTTCAATGGCTGTTGGTCGTTGGGCACTCACAGGGTACCCAATGGTCACATGGCTGCTTGTGGCCTCCCCGTATTCGTTACGCCTTTGATGTGAGGAATAAAACACACCCGAGGATTTGGATTGGTTTGAGCGCCGTATAGGGCCCTTTCTACCATCCTGCGACGATATGGGCCGCAATCACAGGCAAACTAGGTTGCACGTGTGAGGGTGCTGGCAAGCGTCGTATATTCGCAATAGGAAACTATGTGAGAGGTTGCTGAAACCCATCCACCATTGGTTTGCGGAGGTCCTCCGCCGCATCCCAATGGATGATCAAACAGCACCTCTCATTCGTTTAGTTCCTAGTAAAACATGTTTAAGCTATGACCTCAAGAGTGCTACCGATTGGTGGCCTCTTGTGTTTCTGTTTGAAAGGCTTGCGCTATTGTTTGACAGGTCATTTGCTTCAAGTGTTGTGAATACAACATTAGGGACGAATGTATTTGAGGTACCCTTCGTTAAGAGGGCTCTGTCTCAAGTGTCCTTTGTGACCGGTCAACCGTTAGGCTATTATGGTTATTGGCCTTTGTTCGCGTTCACCCATCATGTTTTGGTGTGGTGGGCTGCGGAACAGGTTAGACCTGGGATCCTGTTCGACAGGTATGCTATATTAGGTGATGATGTTCTCATCACCGATCCACTTGTGGCGGAACAGTACCGGCTAGGCTTACAACGGCTTGGTGTTAAGATATCCACACACAAGTCTTTGATATCCTCAACTGGTGCTGTAGAGTTTGCCAAACAATTTCTGGTCAAGGATATGAGGGTTAACCTCTCTCCTGTGTCCATGAAAGCTTTATGTGGCTTCCACCACCCCCACGGATACTACTTCTAATAGATTTGCCTACGCTATCATGGTCATGGATTTGGAGATAGAAAGCTATTCCAACTCCGAGATTGCTGACTGGATTTTACACATAAGGAGCAACCCCAGCCTACTCTCCTCCTTCTACGCTCCTCTGAGGGGGCCTCTCTGAGATATACGGTTTATGCCGCCATGCTTTCTTTCTGTTGGTCAACAACCAACCACATCTCTATATAGTCAAAACACTAGTCCTACAGGCTTGACGGAGTTCAGTCTGTCTGGAGGGAATCATTTCTTCTCAATGCCATGATACTTTCTGTTTTGTCGAGCCCTGCTTTGGTCTCTGGTTTGATGGTTGCACGTGCTAAAAATCCGGTACATTCCGTTTTGTTTCCCATCCCAGTCTTTCGCGACACTTCAGGTTTACTTCTTTTGTTAGGTCTCGACTTCTCCGCTATGATCTTCCCAGTAGTTCATATAGGAGCTATAGCCGTATCATTCCTATTCGTTGTTATGATGTTCCATATTCAAATAGCGGAGATTCACGAAGAAGTATTGCGCTATTTACCAGTGAGTGGTATTATTGGACTGATCCTTTGGTGGGAAATGTTCTTCATTTTAGATAATGAAACCATTCCATTACTACCAACCCAAAGAAATACTACCTCTCTTAGATATACGGTTTATGCCGGAAAGGTACGAAGTTGGACTAATTTGGAAACATTGGGCAATTTACTTTATACCTACTATTTCGTCTGGTTTTTGGTTCCTAGTCTAATTTTATTAGTTGCCATGATTGGGGCTATAGTACTTACTATGCATAGGACTACTGAGGTAAAAAGACAGGATGTTTTCCGACTAAATGCTATTGATTTTAGGAGGACTATAATGAGGAGGACGACAGACCACTCACGATCGACTAAAAGGAAAGTCGCCCGGAGATATTGGTTCAAATCCAATTCGTGAGAAGAATCCAAGTGAGATAGGCCTATATGCTGGAGGCTCTATCATACATCAATTATAAGTTCAAGACGGGCATCCCCATTCGTTCCCTTCCCAACTATAGCTGAACTTGGTAACCAAACTCTTTCCCGGCAAGAAGATCCAATCCTTCGGGCAAGTGAGATACTAATAAAGTAAAGTATAAAGGGCTTTTGCAAGAATAGTCATAGGGCTCATTCTTTCACTTTAAACTGACACAAATTTCCTATCCCGGCAGCTTTCTCGTAAAATGAAATTAGGGCAGAATCCGTTTTACAGTTAAGATGAGGAGTTCATAGCCCATAGCCAAGGGACAAGAGTAGCGACCCCTAGGCAGTAATCGAAACGATACGAGCGGGACAGGGGAGCTAATGCGATGCGGTCGATAGTTAGTTCTGGAAGGCATAGTATCCGGACGAGTGTTAGTTCTTGACATAAAAGATAGTCTTTTACTTTAGATGAATATTATGAGCATACCCTACTTTCAGCCTACTGAATTCCTAGGATATTTTCAACCTAAATAATAATATTTTTTAACTATTCGAAGTGTTGTAATCAAAAGCTTTTGATAGCTCGATATGTATAGATATAGCTAGAGCGACCACCCATGCGAGCATAATAAGACGCCTTGGAAGGGCAGGGCCTAAACTTCTGGCTAAAGTTAGCCACTAGAAATCGATTCCTTGGCTCCGGGAATAGAAGACTTCAACTTTACTGGCATAAAAGCAGATTGAGTCTAAGACTAAGGCGTGCGTACCACTTACAGCACTAAGAACACCGACTACGGATCCGGATCACTTCCAGGGACTGAAGGAGGATTACTATTTTTACTGACACCTCCGGTAAAGGAAGAAGAGCGATTGACTCTACTGACAAGATGGGTGGATTCCCTACATTAGCCAGCCGCTTAGATACTAAACCCTACTAGCCAATTGCAACCCTAGCTGCCAAAGACTTGCGAATACTCATGTTATTTTATTTTGTATCCTGCTAAGGCTTCGGGCGAGCAAATGAACTAATGGGTGAACTGCTTGCGGGGAAGACCAGCCATAAAACTTGATAAGGAAAGATAGAAAACTAGCAATACTGGGCTTATAGACAGGTAACTCAAAATTTTAGTTGGGAGGGATGGCTAGTAAGACCAGAAGGCAGGCCAGCACAAGAGAAAGCAGAAGGATAGCTATAGAAGTGGGAGATTCATTCAAAAAGTGGTTTCAATAAAAACAGAGAACAAGCCCTGTATAAGGCTTTGCGGAGACCAGTTCGGAGTACTCAGTGGTGACACTTTGACTCTCTCTGAGCCCTCCATTACAGTGGCACATCACCTGCTTTGCTCAGCTTCAATAGGAATTAATAGGAGGATCTCCTTTACCGATGCTCTTATTGTCACGTGGGCACACTGGTTAAATGAGACCACCAAGGCTTAAACTAGGTAAGACATAAAGTAGAACGAGATGATCTAGAAGTTCCAAATCAATAGTAAGTAAAAGGAGAATCTTCTTATTCTATATCTATAGGTTGTGACTGGACACCACATCGGTGAGGACTGCGCTATGCCACCAGTCCTTACCAGGGAATACTGCTTTATTAAAGCTAACGGTAGGTCGGTCTGGAATGGAGCAAACCTTGCGTTGCCTTTATTATGATTATGGCTATGACCAGCTAAAGATCACTGCCATAATGTAATGTGCTGTTTTCCTCGAATTCATTTAAATGAGCTACCTAGATCTTTGTATGTACGGGTCTCTATAATTGAAGAGAGGAAAGAGGGAGAGAAAGAGAAGGAGTGTAATCAATTTCAAACCCCTGTGATTCCGAGCTTACTCTTCTCAAAGAGACTGGCATTTTACTTATTCATTCCTCCCTTGTTCTATCAAACAAGCAATTCTACTCCCTTTATACTTGATAGAAGGTACGAAGTAACATTATAGAGGAAGGGGTGAACGTCTTTCAATGTTTTATTTCTTAGCTTATAGCTTAGCTTTCCCAGGAGCTATACAGCCCCAGCACCTTCGAACCCTGCTTTATTAGTATTAGATCCTTTTTACTTAAGTCTGAGAAAGCAGTCTTGTTTAAACGCATGGTCCGCTAGTAGTGAGAAATCTCGATCTTCTTACGGTTCGGAAAAGGGACAACCCTAAACAGTCGCCGGGGAGTGTGCTATTCCCGCCCATATGCACTAATGTTTAACTCGTAGCCGGCGAACTTTATGCTTAGCGCTAAGAGGCGGATACCCCGAAACCGGAGTTATTGACGCATGTGTTAAGCATATGTTTTTTCCGAATATTGGAGTTTCGGTTGTGCGATTTGGTGCACCCCTTGCCAGTTCGCCAAGGGCAAAGCAAAGGAAGGGCAAGACCACTCTCTTGGGGGGCCGCAGGGTGGACATCCACTACTCCGGACTTGGACTCAAGGTTTTTTTAGTTCTCTCTCCTTTTCAAGAACGAGTCCTTTTCCGGCCCTAATTTTCAAAGTGAAAGAAAGTCTTGAGACTAGAGGATACAAAGAGGAAACTCCCATTTTGCTTGGCTTGCCCAGCCCCACTTACAGTATTGTAATAAGAAGGAGTGAAGGAAGCAGAGATAGAATTTAGGAATGCAGTCACGTGCCTTACAAGATTAGGGCTTCTAGACTGGCTATTGAAAGGTACGAATTCAGAAGCCGAGAGCAGCAAAGAAGCGATCGAGTTATCGAATTCAAAGCGGTCTACTAAGGCCCTATTGAATTAAGCGAGAGAAAGCTCAATCGATGGGATGGAAGGGAAGCTACTACAGCTGGGAAAGTCTCTAAAGTATCTTTGGATATTGGATAGAAGGAGGGGTAAGAGAGGCGCAAAGCCCTTGATAATCTTTGAGACCAATTTAGATTTAGCTCGCGGGGTCGTACGTAATATTACATAAGATTAAGATAAAGTGAGTAAACTTGCTCCTCTTGGCATCCCTCTTCAAGTAGGCTTTTTTCTTCGCTAAGGCTTGGGAATTCCTAGCAACTCAGAGACTGAGTTTCCTTGAATTTATAGCTTTTTAAGAGCTAACTATTTCATTTCGTAACTGGGCAGGCGGGTCGAGCGAACAATCGCATACTCGCATATAGAAAGGTGGGCGAAGACTGAATTACATACAGCCTTTACTGAAGGAAGACTGTGATCCCTTGGATCTCTTGCAAACTTCTTTCATATTTCGAATTAGGGTTCCCATTTAGAAAGTGTAAAGTGAGCCTGAACGCACTTCATAAGTCTTGGTTGCCTGTTTTGAAGGGGATACTTCACTTCTTCTTAGCTTCCTTTAACAATAATGGGACATTTATTTCCGTCAGGACATTTCTTAAAGATGCTTCAACTAGCCCTACCGTCGAACTAACCTAAGAACACCTGAAAGTGCTGCTATCAGGGATGCCAAGAAGAGAAAACAGCTAGGAGCTAGCAGTAGATAGTTGCTCTTCTTGGAGAGTTTCTGGTATCCCCCCTTCCGGAGGGAGTTGACCTTAGCTACACTCCTTCCCGACGAAGTGAAGCTAAGCCGAGCTCATAGCATCCGAAGCGTAGCAAGGGCAGCTGACGAGGGCTAAGAAGTTTGAACACATCCTATTCCAACTTTTCTTTCATCTTATGGGAAAGAGGAAAGAAAGGCATTGATCTTCTTCCCAAAGCTCACAAAGAATAGAGCGAAGGCTCTATGGAATTGAGTTAAAGCGACGTCCCATTGCCGGATCAATACTGATTGAAGTCCTGTTAAGGGATGATATTAAGAGTCCCATATTGTTATCCTAAGAATCAGGAAAACAACAAGAAGCTAAATGGAAAGGTATGAAGTAGCAACCCCTCTTTTACACGTTTGGAGATATAGGATGAGGTCGGCATAGGGAAGTGCTCGATCGGAACCTGGGAGCAGCTGAAGGCTGAGTTCTTACCTGGTAGTGTGTCGTGGATGGCACATCATTCCTTGATGAATGTGAGACAGACCAGAGCAGTCCGGCACTACAAAAAAGGACTTTTCTGCGCCGATTAATTTGTTAAATTCGCTGTCGGATAGGGTCTTCTTGCGCCCAATATGGAAAAGGATTCGTAATTCATCTGCCACATGGGAACGCAGACAAGCTGGCGCCTCCTCATTTTCCGGCAGATCGAGAGCCTTTTCCCACTCCACTCCAGCTTGGGAAATGAGGTAGATGCTCCCGAGCCCTTTAGCCGCTAATCCTACCTTGGAAATCTAAATGTACTTTATTATCGCTCACTTCCAGGGAAACAATGTAACTCCGGGTAGGGTAGGTTGACTCAGGAGAGCTTTTCTAGGTCTTCACTCGCTCGTTTCGTTATTTGTGATAGAAGCACTCACACTTCCTTCTTACCTTTCCGGGAATGGCACATCCTATCATAAATCAGAGTCATCGGCTCTCTTTCCATTGCTTTTTCATTGCACATAGACCAGCATGTGTCTAAGAAAGAACCCAGCTCAGCTAGTGTCGTCTACCTTCACATAAATCATAATAAAACCCCGTCTTTAGAATAGAATAAACTTATCTATTGTACATAAAATGTACCTACCAAGCGAATGCCCGGTATGCTTCTTTCTGGGCTCGATACTATGAAATGCCATTCATTCTGCTGAGTTCTTAAATCGAGCGAACCAAGGGATTGATTGAGGACATGGGGTCAGCTAGTCAAGAAAGTTGTCTTTTTCAAAGACTGATCCTAACCCTAATCCCGGGAATTGAGTTAGCATTACTTTCCCTCGTGTCCGTTCTCCCTTGGGATTGTACGCCCCTGTTAAATGCCCCATCACTCTAATTGACTGGTAAGCCCTACACAGGATAATACTCAACTCACTACTTGTCCGACTGCCCAGCTCATAAGAAGTTTTTGGTTCAATCTTGTTCACAAAGGTCGAGAGACTTCGCCCAACCTTTCGGAATATACTCTCTCTTCTGCCCATAGTCGCTATTCGTTACTAAAAGAAAGCGAACCGACCATTTCAACTCGCTCATAATGAAAATTCCCGCACAGGCAGATTAGGAGATCTTATATGGCTCGTTTGCCCACTACTTCTTCTTCTCACTGTCAAGGCAGAACCAACCTTCTACTGGTCAGTCAAGTCCGTTCCCCGCCAGAAAATGGCACAGAACTTCTCATACTCCTTTTATGAGCGTGAATTATATCATTCATACCGGAATGCATCCTCTTCCTCTGGAGCCTGTCCTTGGTTAGCCACTTAGATCGAACTCGGAATTCCCTATCGGAATGAACTACTGGGAACACACTCACGCTCGTTTCAGGTCTTTCACTGCGTACCTTCCCATCCAACCCCTTCTTTTTTTAAATATAATAATAATGAAAGAGGGAGCTTATCCGGTTGCCGACCCGTTGGTTTGATCTTTTCAAGGCCAACAACTATTCGACAGACGTTCCTTGTCAGTATAAGTTTTTGTCTGCCAGACTGGAATTCTCGGATGGAGACCCTACATTCCAGCGATCAAGGCGCCTATCCATATCACAGGCTTCGGTTACAACCCGATTCCCACTTCTTTGATCTAGAGTTAGCGACGGCTAGTCCATAAAAAGTTGGGAGTTTCATGATCCGTCGTACATTCAACCGATTCCATTCCGAGCGAGCAGGTCTCTCGAACGAACTGAACTATTGGATCTATTTCCAAGTTTATTCACTACCCGGGCCGGGTCATGAAAGATTTCATTTCGCCTTTATTAATTCACCAACGGAATATACTGAAAAGAGAGGGTGAACAAGGAAAGTATATTACGTAAATCTTACAGCTCCTGTTATCCCGGCCAGGTCCGAAGACAAAGTGGTCATGTGTGGGCAGGGTTTTCTCGGTCGTTGTTGTTCTTTCCGTAGGGATTATAAGCTTATCTATGTAACTATAGAATTTCTTCCGTTTTCATCTATCGGTCCCTAAGAATTCATTTAAGTTATGCCGTAGGTCAATCTTAAACTAACTCTTCTATACAAAATAGTCGGTGAGGAAAGAAAATAATGAAGTCTGAACTTACCTTCTTCATTAGTTATAACACGAAAAGCCCTATATCAGCCTATACTTTCTATGTCATTCTTTCATTAGTAGGCAGTTCTTACCGTAGAGCGAACAAGACAGTTAGCCAGTTGACCGTTAGCTCTTAAGGCGGATATGGGTCGTAGTCAAATGGCGAGAGCCACCTAAGGCTAGAGCCCAACTATCATAGGTAGAGAGTCTAACAACGCACCTTGGTTGGCCTTGACTTAACCATCTGCTTCTCCGAGAGTCTAGTCAAAGGCGGAAGGGCTTTGATTCCACTGAGACACACACAAGGCACGCTCGGCAGCTAGTGACAGGAGAGAGGCCTGAAAGTCTTAAATGAAGTAGTAGGAATGAACCTTTCAAGATATAGAAAAGCCTGAATGAATGGAATAGATTTCCTTGCCATAAGTCTTTGTTAGCTTTAGGTCGAGTGGGCTCCCTTATGCTGGCTTCCTCTCCAATTGAAGAGAATGGATTCGAATGCTCAATCAAGCAATAGCAATTCGAGCTACAGCTAGGGAGTCTCACTCGATCAACCCAATGGCATGACGTTCTGCTTAAAGGGCTTGTTTTGTTCTCGCCGATGGACTGAAGAAGCCTAAATAAAGGGTGCCCTCGTTGGAGTAGCAAGGCCCTTGAACCCGTGTTCTCAGAAGGAGGAGCTCCTCCGAACAACGGTAAGACCAGCAAATCCTGAAAACTGGAAGGCTATAGACTGACTGATTGATGAGTTAAGTTCTTTCTCTAAGGCCATCAGTAGAGGCAGTGGTAGTCCAGTTAGCCTGCCTTAAAGGCGTTGTTCTTAGCCTAGCCAGTACTCGTTTTCTTCGTTAGATCAGATCTCTTGTCTTTCTTCCCTTTCCTGCGAGTAGGAGATATTCCTGCCAAGTTTGGGAAGGCAGCCCGTTTTTTTGTTAACGTATAATCGGTAGTTCCAGTTGGAAAGCTAGCAAGCGAGTCAACAAAAGAAAGAGGAATGCTCCTTCCGAAAGGCAGGAAGACTTTATTTATCATATTAAATTAAATAGACAACTATATTTTTCTTTATGTTTCCTATTACTAGCCAAGACTAGGGTCGAGGTATATCAAGTCCAACACAACAAACACTAAGGGGAAGTAAGAAACTAGGGAAAAAGCTTAGTTGTAAACGACGTTCATGAAATCAATAATGAAAGAGTTCTGAGTCTGAAACTCACAGCAATGCAAGGACTTTATGCTGTAGTCCTTTAAGCGAGTGAAGCTGTTGAGGGAGTTGCCGATACTCAGATCTCCGAAGATTCAAGCAAGTTAAGGTTTTAGAGCTAATCTGTCCTTCTTTCCTTGTTGGTACTGACTGAATCTTGTCAAAATCGATCTCCATAAGTCAGTTCTGTAAGCAAGCCTGCCTTTGGTGGAAGCAGGACTGTAACACCATAACTGAGACCTTAGGTCTCTCTTCTTTCTATCTCCTCATATCCTCAAGCCAGTGCAGCACAGCGAAGGCCGCCTCAACATAAGCGACCGGGGCTAAACCCTATCTTCGCGCATACTTCCTTGGTTGTCTTGGAGTTGAATCAGAAGCATCGAATGAAATTCCAAGACCATCTGCTATTGAATCAGCTGCTGGGCGAGGTTCTATCTTTTCCTTGTAGTCCACGGGATTTTACTCTGGGGAAGCTCATTCCTTGGATGGATCATAACAACTACAAAGGATAGTCTCTGTAAGAAGGACCAAAGCGCACAAGCAAGACTGAAAGAACCTACTGATTCTTGCCAGTCATAACAACCAGAACGGGTTAGCCTTCGTTTGCCCCATTGGCGAAGTCATAAGTAGTGGTGAATCCGTCTCGCTACTATAAATTCAATAGAGAAAAGAGAGAAGAGCAGGCCACTTAGAAAACTTATGAAAAGAATCGTTTGACTTTTTTATTATCCCATATGTATTTAATAAATCTAAATCAATTCGTTAGACCGAATTATTGCATAGAAATATCAGAATTTGAGTAATCTAATTATAAATATTATATTTATTTTATTAAATTATCCAAATTTCTTTCTATTTTATATATTTATGTTCCCTAAGTAGATTATCTTGAGCCGCACATACATGTGCGGCAAGCTAAACGAAAAGGACTATTTTGTAGAAAACTGGTCAATGATGGCCTTCCATGGATTCACCTATATAAGCCGCAGCTAAAGTAGCAAAAATGAGAGCTTGAATACCGCTTGTGAATAATCCAAGGAACATGACAGGCACCTAACCAATTAGCTTGTTGACGCCCACGGAACTGATTCCGAGACTCAGCAAGTTGAAACCAAGAATGGATTTCAGTCAATGGATTCCTCTTCCTCTCGGCATTCAAATCCGATGCCACAGATGGGCCTGTTCCTGCTTCCGTGCCTGGTCAGGCAGAGGTTCAGAGGTTGAGTCCCGTGCCCAGTCGCTGGTGGTTCTTATGGCGAGGTTCATCCCGCAGCGTGGGGATCTTTCTGGAAATCAAAACTTGTTTTTTTGAGGTCGTCGCTTACCCGCATTTCTCTTGCTACCTGTGTGCCTCCTAATTCCGTGAAGTCCTTGGAGCATGCGCGATTTATTCAGGATCCTTGTCAAGAAAGAAGTCAGTCCCTTCTTTTTTATGGGGGAGATTGCTTTTTACAATCGTTTTAAGATCTTCTATTTCCCGCTCTTCTTTACTTCACTTCTGGTAAGGCTTTCTCTCGTCCTCTAGCTGTCTTGAGTGAATCGACTCCCTCTTCGAGTCCAGACCTTACAACAAAAAAGAAGGATTCCTCCTTACAAAAGGTCCTTTCTTTAGTAAGAGATAAGTTGCTTTCTTCACAAGAGAATCATCAACTCCTATTGATTGCCTCCCAAAGCAAAGAGGCATTCAGCATTGGCTAAAAGCGGATGAAATTTCTTTGCTCCTGCTATTGCGAATTTTTATGATTCCGTCATTTCCACGTCCAGTAGGGCGGGCCTATCGCTCCTATTCTACACAGCAGTCCATACGTTCCACTTTTAGCGACATTGATTGCCACGAACAAG
Source organism: Glycine soja (assembly GCF_004193775.1). Taxonomy (NCBI): domain Eukaryota; kingdom Viridiplantae; phylum Streptophyta; class Magnoliopsida; order Fabales; family Fabaceae; genus Glycine; species Glycine soja. Next base: position 150,127 of record NC_039768.1, on the reverse strand, counting down.
ATAATCATTTCTGTGATCCCTAAGATAAGTAGGAAGGAGCCCTTCTCGGTTTATTTGAATCAGACCTTCGGAAACAAGCCGTTAGAGCGGGCGAGCTCGAATCCGCTTTGATTGAAAGGAAAGGCGTCCAGACACCACTTCCTTTAGGGATATTCTATTGAATCAATCCCTCTAGATCAAAAGAAAAGCGCTATGCTTCAATCTTTTCTGACTCGGCGATCGAAAGAGCTGATCTTGAGATCTCTGTTTTGGCATTTGTAGCAGGAGAATAAGATAAGAAGAATTGAATGACAAAGCGATAGTCTCTTTTGAATTGCTTGAAAATGAATTTCTTGAAAACGGCACCTTAACAGGATAGGAAATGAGACTTCTATTAGTCAGAGCAGAGTTTGCACTCCTGGCTTCAAAGCTAGTCATCATAGGGCTTCACCGACCAGTCATTTCATCGTGGGACCCCCTTTTGGGACAAATCCCGACTCCTTTCACTTAATATGTCTATGTCGGTGCTAGAAGCTCCAGTCCAGTTATTGGATAATATCGAGAACTTTCTCTTTGATTCGATAGTGGTACCCCATTTACCGATGAGATCAAGTTCTCGCCGCTCAGACAGTCTCTTTGTTCTCTCCTCGTTCAGCTGCTCTCGCGGCGTGGCTTGAAGCAGTTCTTCGTCCTTCGGCTCCTACTGCTATGCTAGAGTCGCTTGTAGCTCACGGTCTCAGTTCAAGTCTTTCCTACCATCTCATCTTCTTCCTTTCTTGTTGCTTTCAGCCAGAACGAAAGCATACAACATCTTTATCTTTCGCACACTGAGAACTGAGAAAGGTATTCAATGTGGGGTCCCTCCCTATGAAACCCCTCAGACAAGGTGAATTGGGTTCTCCTTCCCTCAGAGTTAGAGATTCATTCCCCCAAGTCGCCTGCCCTCTCCACATCAATCTCGGACAATTGCTTACATAGATAACGAAGTAAAGGCTGGTCCAACTCAAGATCTTATGTAACCCCTAAACCCGGAGTGGATTCATCCTTTTTTCTCAGTTAAATTGGGCACAGCAGGTCAGTTCAGATGTAGCTACTCGCAAAGGCACTTAGCTCTCTCAGTCCCCTTCTCTTTCCGGCTGGGACTCAGACTGAGATTCCAATCGCATAGAGAACGAGAAGGTGAGTCAATGCTATTACTTGGTTGAGGTAATCTACGAGATCAGGTTCGAGAGCCGGACGTAGACTAAGATCAGTATGCCTCCTATGTCTTTGGCAAAGCCCAGGGATTTGATAATCGGTAGAGTTCTTTCCTCCCTGATTCTGACTAGCTTTCCTGGCCTCCGAGGTTAGGAACTTTTTATCTTCTTATGCCTCTCACTCTGATCCCTAGACGGCGGCGGACCTGTGATCGCTAATCTAATGAATTGAAAAAAGGTTCCATCACCTTTCTATCAGGTGGCTGCTGAGTGGCTATCCCTTCTCTTTGATTCGGATTCGAGAGTGTCCTTCCCGGCAAGCGGTATCGGCCTTGACTTGAGCTGCTGAACTCGTTGGTGAAGCAGTTGAACTAGTAGCCTTCGCACGGACTCTCTCAAATGCAGATCTCGCAATTTCATAGATCGAAGGCGACAAAGAAGAAAGACTCTTTCCCTCTCTTTCCACTCCGGTGTGGTAGGCTCTCCAGTAGAAGTTCAAGTCTTTCGGTTTCACATCCTCTCCTTTACTTCCCGCTGTCTCTCATTCTATCAGGCTCTACTACGTGAGTGCTGCCCTCCCTCGTCCCTGAATCCTTAGGGCAATCTGTCCCTCAGTTACTGGTTGATGTAATCGAAAGAAAAGATAGGTGGTTGGGTCTCCAAAGGGAGTTCACTTCCGAAAGAAGTTTTGGACCTAGTCACATCCTTTTCTACTATGTTCCAGCAATCTTTGAAAAATCGAGCGTTCCATCCGGGCCCGGGGCCTTCTCGTCCGCCCTTTACTCTGTTCAGCACTATAACGAGCAACCACACTCCGTTTTTGAGCTCGTAAGTAGCGAGGGAGCCTAGAAAGTAGGATACCTTGCCCAGAGAACTAAATTATAGAAGAAGCTTAGCTAAAAAGGGCTTACTGGATTTCCTGCTTGACTGGCGGATATGGGATAAGATACCCTATAGAATGAATTAAGGTTAGTTTCACGACGTATAAGGTGGCATGACCTTTGTTTATGTATCAAGTCTGTCATTTGCTGGGGAATACTTCTAACTACTTGCTAGCTTATTTGCTTTCTGCTTACTATCCTCTTGCTTATTATTGAACCTGGGACTTTAACTGAAACTTCCAACTTCAAGGTCTAGCCTCAACGAGTAGTGACGTAATAACTAGTTAGTAACGTTAGCCAACGTTAGTCTATACTGACTATGTACTAAGGCTAACAGAAGATACTGTACAACCAACAGATCATACTGGTGAAGTGGAATAAGTTAACTACTTGGAGCTACGGGAGTGGTTTCTGGAGTATGGAATAATGGTTTTTAAGAGTACTTACATAAACGACTACACTTCTGTCAACTACTTCACTGGAGTATTACGATTGTACTGTTATTTGAATGTAAATGTTGAAAGGTTTGGAAGAGTCTGTAGATCTGACCATGAGACTTGTCAGAGGTTTCCGTATCAGTGCATAGGTCCTTACCTCTCTTATTCGTAGTTCTATGATATGAGCTGGGATGAAAGAGGTTGAAGAAAGGACGTAGTTCTTCTAGTAACGAATCGAGTACTTCTTAGTCCTTCTAGAGTTAGTAGCATCCGTTAGTACTGATATAACGAGTTTTCTAGTATATAGTAATTTAGCCATAGCATCATATTGTACTGAGTTAGTAAAGGAGCAGTTAGTACGAAGTTAGGATTAGTACTTATCTTATATAATAACGAGTTAATGACGTCAATATAGTATATAGTAATAGAGTCATTCTCTAATAAGAATAGAGTAACGAATCTATATAGAAGAATCTCCACTACTATCATTGGAGCTAAGAGTTTACAGTAGTAGATTAAACCACTACTCCACAGTATGAAACCTGTACTTCTTATTACATTATTACAGTACAGTATAGACTTGAACAAGAAATGTGAAAGAAAGCAAGTGAAGAAGTTCGGGTGGAACAGAAAGCATTAGCTTTGGACTCAGAATCAACAATGAGATGAGAGAGAAAGACTGACTTCTTTCGCGGATCCGTGCAGCTCCCGTCCCCGATTCGACTTCAACTATATCCGAAATCTGACAGACCTTGAAAGGAGCATTGTTAGGCATTCTATTTTAGTGAATGCGGCCGAGTCAAGCAAATTTCTCACCTATAAGCGCATACGACTTACTGACATAGATCCCGCTATGGAAGTTCCAGTAGCTACTGCAGCTGGAGAAGCATTCATTTCCAAGTTTGAAGGTCTCCCTCAGTGGTGAGGTAATAATAGAGCATAGCCTTTCCTTTAAACCATAAGGGCAGCTTCAGTGCTCGCCTCATCGGACAGTGGAACAGGAGCAGCCTGCCCCTAAAACTGGCTGTTTAGGAGCTGTTTAGCCAAAATCTGCTTGTTGAAGGGAGTGGAAGTAAAAATGTGGTAAAAGCTGAAAGCAGATATTATTATCTTTCCATAAAAGATAATAAAAAAAAAACAGAGTGAACGCAAATAAAGTGGGGTTAAAAACTGCTTGCTTCAATGCCGTTGGCGGACAAGAACCCTAAAAAAAAGAGGGTCTTGCGCTTCTTAAAGAAAGTCACGAAAGAGGTAATGAAACATAGCAGCATCGAGATCTCAGTATAGATTGAGATCTTCTTCGAACTTAATGCACAAATAGATGGAATAGCAGCAAAAAGCATCTTTCTAGCTTGCGTGGAACTCAATCTCATTTAGTTAGAAAGGTTCTATCTATCTTTCAGCAACTGAACGGGAAGTGGTTTAGGAAAGGACTTTCGAATCAATCGGATGCGCTCGCCCAGCGAGAAAGGCCCTGACCCTGCCAACCAAGTCAAAATCAAAAAGAAGAGAACTTCGTATTTTGGTAATTCTCTAGGAGTCATGTTTAACCTTGAATGCTATTAATAAATTCTACAGCAATAGTCCCTCGGACTCGGAAAGTGATAACGAAAATGGCTAACCCAATAGCGGATTCCGCAGCTGCCACCGTTGAAACCAATGAAGCAAATGATTGACCCATCATATCATCCGAAGAAACGGAAAATACCAAAAAGTTCGAATTCACAGCTAATAACATTGATTCAATTGGCATTGACATAATAGGAATATTTCGTCTATTAAGGAGGATTCCCCGAATACCTAAAATAGAGATGATCATAGAAAATGTAAAATATTTGATAGGATCCGTTTCGGAAACGTGGAATGTAAGAGAAATTCAAATGTTATAACCAATACGCCTAGTAGGTAAACGTGCGCCGTCGCCTTTATCGTTCTTGCCTTTTCTCCATTTCAACAAACCCATTTGGGATTCCCTTATCCTTAAATAGTTGCGGTTGCGGCACGACCTCGTACGAAAGCGGCGTGCATCGCAATGTATAGGGGATGTCCCTTTTTTGTAAAAAGTCTATTGTTCCCTTCAGATTTCTTTGCTTTAACCATACCAATAAAAATAAGATTATGAGCCACAAAAACAAATGATTGATAAGGGGAAGTACAGAAGTAGGTTTTGGATTTCGATCGGATTATTTGGCACTTTCATTTGCTTTGGTTCATTTTTTAACTGCTTCCCCCAACAAGAGGTTACTAGTATCTCGACCATAGGGAGAGGAAAGACTTGTTTGTTGTAAATCGCTGGTTGGGTTTACCAATCAAGAAAGACATGGGAAAAGGAAAGCACTCACTGAGTTACTTACGAATCTGAAAGATGGAGGCTGACTACGGCCTCAGATGATTAGGCGGGGACAGGATTCGAACCTGCAATCTTCAGGTCATGAGCCTGATGAGTTGACCAATTACTCTACCCCGCTTCTTCCCTCTTGAAACTGAAAACATATAGATTAGCAAATGAGACTGCCCACACTGAAGACCAAGCCAATCTCGAAGAAGAAGCCTACCCCGGACCCTGACGTGAACAGACGCTTTCTCGGAGAAAGCTTTTTTTCTTTGTTTGTTGACTTCACTTAGCAAGCCTCGAATCCAAATCCTTTCTACTTTCTTTCTTCTCTTATGAAATTTCGACTCAGCTTGAAAAGAAGCCTCAAGCCGATAAGAGCTCTTCATCATGTTCGAGAATTTCTAAAGAAGAACTGACAGTGATTGACCTCACGGCGCACATGCTATATGTTCATGCCAAAAAGGCGAGATTTTCTATTCTGAATTAAAGGAGCGAAGCGCTTAGTGGTTGAAGTAGAGGAGAGCTAGAATGAGTCCATTTTCCTGGGTAAAGCAGGAAGGAAGAATCGAAAAGGCACTTTCTTTCCTATTTAGGAATGAGCGGCCTACAGAGTGGAAATGATCCCGCGAAGCCGGTCAGGCCAACTCTAGCTTTAGGAAGAAAAAGTCATACAGTCCCTACGAAAGCATCCATTTCATGAGTTGAACTGGCTCCGCTCCTTGCTGGACTGGAGGAAAAATGAACGAGATTATTAATGTTATTCGAAGCTAGATTAGAAGTCCGAGCTTTCCTTTCAATTCGTGTAGCGAGGTCCTCTTCTTTTGTCTCCTAGCATTCTACTGGATAGCTCCTACCCTTCCTTTATTTTCCTTGCGCTATGAATTGGCTTTCTTGTTGTTAATGGGCAGACAAACTTTTGACCCTGACGTGGGTGGGCTTTTTGGAAAAAGTATTACCTTAATCTACTTTCTCGGGTATCTAGCGGAAGACAAGGTCTTGACGTTCTATAGATGAACTAGCATAACAGACATGCTTGAATTTAGAAAGGCAAGACAACTCTGAATCACTCGTTTAATACAAAGCAACTTTCCCCCTACCCTCTCTGTTGGGGTGTCCCCAACCCTTTCGGTTGTTTCGGCGGCATTGATCCCGTATTATTTCCACCCCCTCGTCCATTTCTACCCTTTTTATTCTCATTCTTATTTCCTTGACCTTTCTCAATATCTTTTGTTGGTTTTCTAGATATACATATACATCCTTGGAATCCTTCCCAACACAGATATATTTCATATATATATGAACAGTCTTTGTGATCCGCTTTCTTTACTTACTTTAAGCAATGAAGAAAGACTTGTTTGTTGTAAATCGCTGGTTGGGTTTACCAATCAAGAAAGACATGGGACTCTTTTTTGTCGTTGCTTGGCTGTAAACCAAGTGCTTTTCGATCTTAGGCGATCTCAGGTTACCGGCTCTCCGGCCTCATTTCGAGGCACGATTGGAGAGCTCTTTGGGCCTGTCAGTTTCTCAATCGCCAGATAGAAACAGTCTGAGATGTGATGTTCTGATTACTGTTGTTTATGTAATTTTCAATGCTTGTTCTCATTCCTACTTGCTTCTTTCTTGGTCACTGAACTGATCTTTCAGAGAGGGAAGATGATGTTCTTAGCTCGAGAGATAGCCCTATTTTTTTGCCAACTTTCAGCCCTCTCCCTATGGTCGAGATACTAGTAACCTCCGCGGAGGTCACATTCACGAGAATCAGATAATCCGTCTTCCCCGTGCTAGGAGTTTTAAGCTTTCTTTGCCCAAATAGGTTGCTAGGAAGAGAATTGCTAAATTCCCTATCGCTGCTATCTGCTATCGCACCTATCGCTTTGTTCCTCTTACGAGCTAAATCCATTCTCGGACTATCGGTTGAGCTACATATTTCAATGTGAGAACTATAAAGAAACTAAGGTAAGAATGCCCTACTAGCAACTGACTTCCTTCAGGTATGATTCGTTCGTGACCTATAAGTGAGCAAGTCTTCGCCCGTTGCCATTCAATAGCAAAAGCTGTAGTTACTACACTCTTCTTTCTCTGATTATCTATCGTGCTGCCAAGAAGCAAGGTTACGCAGTCCTCTACCTATACGTACCTCTAAGAAGGAAGCTATTTCAATCCTCTCCTTGAAGTCAAGCAATTGAAGACTTTCGTCTGCTCTCATAAGTCAGTTCAAAAGCTTCAGACAAAGTCACCAAAAAGGAAAACATTTTCATTGAAAGGCTGGCTTGCGAAAGGAAAAAGGAAGCAGAAGCAGAGCGGGAGGAGAAAACACTAACTTCCCCGCAGGGAACCCGGAAACTATCTTTCCTCTCCGGAATATATCTTCTTAATGTTGCCCTAGCTCAAGTGAAGTGAGTTGGAGTTCTTTGTTTGAGTTTGATTTATTTCCAGCTACGGAGCTGAGGTCACATTCATTTCTAGAGGAAATCCTGATCTTCTTATCGTTCGTGACTTCCACCTAAAGTCATTGCGTTCAGCCCTCTCCCTATGGTCGAGCAACTACGTACCTTTCTTTTCTAGACCTCATGTGGGAGAGGTACGATGTTACTGCTTGACCTATAACCAGCTCTCCTTGGGAAAGAAAAGAGCTTGACATACGAGACATGTCGGAGAAGGCATCTGTTACTAAAGAAAATCTCATTTGCCAACATTCCCTTGGGTATTCCCCCTTAAGAGGCCTTAACAACGAAATGAAAGGGTTTTGAGCAGCTCATTCGCTTACAGAGAACTCAGCTAAAGAAGAAAAGGTAGAAAGAAATCTACAAGTTACATCGAACTCTCCTCCATATGCTTTTCTTAATCTTTCCCGTAGGAGAGTCACAGATGAGGAAATTGCATAGGTGACCGGGGAACAGTTGAAATGCCTTATTTTATTTCCTAGAAATGGAGTTCTGAGTTTCGCTTACGCTTGCAACTAAACTAGATTCAAAAGCAAATCCTTCCTCCTCTCCCTATCGGTCGAGAGCCTCATATCTCTTCCCTGGGATTATACCTTCCTCTAAGAAGCAAGGGTTTCCTTAATCAATCATATTACGGAGAGCAAAGAGAGAAAGTCACTCTTCTTATCGTTCGCCCACTTCACTTCTCTTGAAAGACAAGACAGGGAAGAGGTAGCGTCTAGGCCGAAAAACTCGTGGCTAAGGTCCATGCACACTAGTCGTAAAACACACGAACTGAACTAGCAAGATTAGGGTTTGGTTTTTAAGACGGCGCAGACTCAAGGAATAAGTTTGCTTCAAAGCTAGAAAGGCTTAATAAGCGCATCTCCAGTACACTGAGCTTACACCTTTTTTCTTAATTTTCAGCACATTTTTACGAACTTTATTATTTATTATATTTTCATAAGTAGTAAAGATTTACAACTAGGGCTTTTCCCATACCATACATGCAAACATAAAAAAGAAAACCAAACAAAGATAGTTAGCATAGATAGGAGTCTATCTCCAGTAAGCATCCGGAGTAGATCTCAACTAAAAAAGACAAAGAACACCATACATTAAAACACACTACTTTGCGTCTACAGACACTTATTTAAATCTTCTAGAAAGAGTCGACGGACCCTTTATGAAGCTTACGCACACATAGACAAACCAGCCACACAACTAAACACAACATTACAACAAAAAGTTAACAAACAACATATTAAAGACTCTTCTAGGTCCCCCTGCGGCTGCGGAGGGCCCCCCTCACAATGAGGTCTCGTTGTTCTTGGAGGAGGGCCCTCCTCCTTTCTTCCAGACCGCGAATGCGGTCCAGGATCCGTTGCATGGCTGCAGCCACAAGCGCTGGATCGATGGGAGGCAGGTGCTCCCAAAAGGCAGCCAGGGTTTGCTGCCGTTGGGCCTTCTCGGTATCGATGTTTTGAATTTCTTGATCTATTTGGGAAAGTCTTTCAGCAGTTGCTGGATCCATCTCCCTTTGCTTTGCCAAATAGAGAAAGAAGCGTCCTATTTATAGGCGCGGGGGTCCATTAAGAAAAAAATAAAATCCTTAGTTTTTTCGCGGGTATCGCCACGCGGCTTAATCCCTCTAACTCCCTCAGGAATAGGAGGCAATAATAGAACGCACATCAGAGAAGAGAGTACTCCCTTTCTAAATAAATAAACAAGGCCCTCCGCGTCCTTTCTTAATAGATGGAGCAATCCTCACTCGACAGCTCGAAAGCGGATCAGTACAAACCCACGTGATCCGTATTCGCTTACGTACCAGGCGTGCTTCGTCGTACCCTGACAACTCCTCTTTCACTGGCTTCTACTTGTCTTTTACTGGCTTATTTGTACCCAGCTTCATGATGGAACTCCCCTCGGCCAATCGTCACTCGACAGCAGCTCCGTCCTAGCGTAGGCGATTGAAGTAAAGCCTCTGCCTCTATCGCTTGATTGAAAGGATCAGACACTTTCCCCTACTTTTGACAGCAGAACGAATTATATTATAAAGATAAGTAAGGTAAACTTGCTTTTGCCGATTGCACTCGGATAGCGGCCTGGGCCGTCCTGGAATGGGAATAAAATGAATTAGATGGACTGGACTTCGATGGGCTTTGTTTGGAAAGGTGGCATTTCCGGGCCAGGGCTGAAAATGGATCTGAATGCTAACATTGGGCTAACCTTCACTCCAATAGAATGGGGAAACGAGCAGAAGCATATTTTGTCTGCCATCCCTCAGGGCAAATCCGTGTTCATCACAGGCTCTGCTGGGACTGGTCAAACCCTATTGCTTGAGGAAATAAAATAAAAAAATGACCAATTTTGTCATACAATAAGATCCAATTTGTTTGGCCCATTACCTTGAGTGAGGCCGAACGTGTACACCTTTTGTTATGAAGATGTGATCTTATCCACCGATGGGTCTTGTTCTAAGCCCAACCCTCTCGTCTTAGGGTAGGATATCCAGAAACCTTAAATCACGGGAACTTCCCCTTTTTGGTGGACAACCTATGTTGGGCTGACTAAGCCCACTATCCTACCTAATAGGGTCCCATCTTGTGTCGGGTTAAGGGCGCTTAGTGGAACCCAATTTATGCATTTGTAGTCTAGGACGTTGCTTGGCATTGGGCTTTAGTTAAGCCTATATCCTATTCAGAATTCGATATAGCTTGCTTTCCTGGTTTTGGATTAAACCTCTGCTCTCCTAATTCAGTCTATAGGCTTTGGTTTAGGTTAAATCTTATATATAAGTTTAGCTTAGGTCCATCAATCAATCTCGTTCACATTCATCCATTTGAATGTATTTCATAACCTGCCATTGTATCGCTTTCAAGGTAAACGGACCAACCTCTCGAAATCCAAACTAAGGAAAGCATGGGCCTCTCTCTCTCAATCGGTTGAATTGGTAACGGCATTGGCTATTGGCCATCCGTCCACAAATCATCTGAAAAAGTGGGTCGATTCCCCCGCCAGATGTTTAATCACTTGTTCAATCCTTTCTTGAAAGAGATGCTCATCTGCTCTGGTTAGCTCGGTAGAGTGGCAGGCGAAATCCGTCTCTCTTTATAGATATAGAGTAGGCGGCTAGTAACTTCTTACTCGTGTAGTGAGAAAAACCTTCTTTATTTTATGGCCTCCTTTATTTAGTTCAATCACGAGTTTAAGGTTTGCGATAGATGTTGCCTTTCCTGGATAAACGATCTCAAATCGGCTTTTTTATTTTAGCAGATCTGTGAAAATAATCGGTTTTTTTAAGTTATTTGTCCCTGGCTTCTTATCTTCCGGTTGGAAGTGCAAGGCAGCAATCATCTGTAGCGGGCTAGCTCACTGAATCGATATCTGTATTTGTATAAATATAATAGATGCTTTTTTCTTTTTCTTTTAAGCCGGATCTAAAATGTATTGGTAAGGATCTCTCCCCTGCCGGAGCTATTTAGACAGATTTTTTTGTCTTCACTTTGGAGTAGGTAAACTGTGAGGCAAGGAGATGGCTTTTTAGCCAAAACAGTGTGGGTAGCCTGCCCCAATCAAGCGTAGCGATCACTGAACGATTGATTCCTCTTCTTATTTAATTCTATTCTTCATCTGTAGGTTGCAATCCGTATTCTTTCTTTTCTCGATCTACTGCTTGCTTTCGCTTACCTAGATTGAAGAAGCGCACTCACATCCAACTACTTAAACTGGGTCGGGACCAATCATGTTGATTGCCTATCCGACCCAGCTCTAACAACTGGTTTGGTTTTTGAATCACAGACTTTATCCTCTCAATCGGAGAGGCCTCTAGTCCCCAGTTCTATTATGAAATCCTATTTGTTTTTCTTACCAAGGTAGTTGACTTGCTTACTTGTTAGAGTAAGGAAAGCAGACATTGCGGATCTTCACTTCAATCATAGGAAGCAGAGAGGACTGGATCTGGATACCGTAAGGCACATGCAACAACACGAAAAGCGTCGGATAAGGGGATGTGACCATGAAGAGGTTGGGCTGGTTTTGAGCTGCACTTAGACCGATTCTCTCTTTCGGTAGCAGACACCGGGATAGGCTAGGATGGGAAACCTTAGTCGATACGATAGGACTGGTTTCTTTGAAAAGCAAGGCCTGGGTCGAGAGCCCATTTCATATTATCCGGTTCCATTCCAGATCGAGCGAACCAATTGATCTTTCACCGGGGGGAAAGCTGCAGGAACTGCAAACGGAGAGATCGGAAAAGGAAAGGGTTGTAAATGAAAAGAGCTTGGCTTGGCCGGCCAGGAAGAAGGTATGGTATAATATATAGTTACGAAAGGCACTGCGCTTACGCATTCACCAGGTTCTATCTCTGGTTCACAAGCCTACTTTCTTCCACTGTCTTCCAGTTGAGAAGATGCATTTGCTTCTCAGGAGTAGAGCCTGTTTTTAACTTTCCTGGAGTGTTGAAAAATGAGCTTCCAGATGGATGAAAGATGGGAGAGATAAAGAATTTATATCGAAAGGAGTCAGATGGTACCGGTCTTTCTTTTGTCGATCCGTTGTCTCAGTAACGACTTTCATCCCCATGGCTTAAGTGCCATTCGGTTTCAATATACCGTACAGAGGTTCATATATGACCTTCTGTAGGATTGTAGGGGTAGGATAGTTGTCTCTTGGTCGATTGTCAAATCGCCGTTCTCCTAGTCTTGATAGGAAATGGTTGATTTGGCTGCGCCCGTCTTTACCCATTGATTTATGGCTGGGACGAGGAATGCCTTTCAATCCATATCTCCGAGGTTATTTGTTCCACTTTTGTTTCTCAAAAGTCGGCTTTGACGGCGCCTCAACGAGAGACCTTACCTTCTTCACATTAAGAATAGTCCAGGATGCGGGATAAGCGCTGTTAAAGACTGAATTGCGTAAGTAAGAGAATCTTTATTAACAGCTCATCTTCCGCACCAGTAGTCAGTCTTCTCTATAAGCAATTCTCAATGCCTATAGTATCCGTCTTTGAATCAGTCTACCGTGCGTGGCTAGCTTATTGTTAATCAATAATCCCAGTGTAGGCTTTTAGACTCGTTCCGTAAACTACACTCGCTATATGTTTAAGCAATCCCTCTTTCTGAAGCATTGAGCAAGGCAAAAAAAAAAGTAAGCCATTGATTGAAGGAAGCTTTAGAGTTCCCTGTGTTAAGAGAAGAACTTGCTTTATTAACTGCAACTATCAAACCCCGGGATTTCAGATGAAAGAATGAGTTAAGAAGAGAGATCCCATTGTTTCTAGATACCCGTGAAAGTGACTCCTTTACTTTACTTAAGGCATGCCCCTAATAAAGAAACTTCCTATGGCAAATGCCAAAGCCAAGCTTACTTAATTGA
>NC_039768.1:82500-132500 GCF_004193775.1 Glycine soja | reverse complement strand
ACCTCGACCGGATCAGAGTAAACAACAATGTCGAATCAGGCCGCCCCTTGCCTTGAATTCACAGGCGGCCACCAGCTTTCCCAAAATCAATAAGGGGAGATCTGCTGCTTACTGCTCACGGAAACATCCGACCTATACTATAGTAAAGTCGTCCGCGTATCTTTCTGATCTCTCTTCCTTTTATCAGATTTTTGGCTTTGACCAATTCAAGGTGAAAAAAAAAATGGGGTTGGCTAAAAAAGGGGAAGAGAGGATAGCTTTGGGGTACGCTCACTTCTGCATTTTTGTTTAGGTTATCGAGATTCTCAATCGCTCTTTTTAGTGGGGAGGAATAGTGCGTGAATGGCGGTTCTCAGACGAGGGAATCGTTCCTCTCTAAAAAAAAAAGAAAGATAGGCTAGGCTAGAATGAATGCTTCTATCGATAGAGCTTTCACGTCTGCGTATAGAATCGTTTTTTTGCCTTTCCATTCCGTTCTTACTATATCATGGGCAGTTGGGTTGGAATCCGTGTGATGGTTCGAGAGTGGTTTCCAATATTCTTCGCATCCATCTTCGGCCTTGTGTTAGAAATGTCCCGCGGGACTGAGTTAGTGGTCGAGTCGTTTTTGGTAATTGACACCCGTCGCATTAGTTTCAATTCATATGTTACCATTCATAGTGAAGTAGCCCTCTTTTTGATGTCTTAGTGCCTTTTTCTATCTATCAAAGTCCTTCTTTGTCTATAGCTCGGGTCAGTCCCCCATGGTCTGCTTTGATTTTCTCGAACAGTGCCGGCCCGCATCAGGGACTCTCGTGCGAGCCATACAACGTTCCCAGGCAGGAACTGCTCCTTTCCTTGAGCTCCCTATTTAGTTCCTCCCATCCCAGGCGTTGATCTCGCAACGGCCCTCCAGCATGTCCTCATATCGCGTCCGTCACCACAGCTGCCCCAGATAGATACATTGTTGCCATTGTGACTTGGTCGTCAAAAGGGGCACAAACAGAAAGTACTATTCCATATCCCAAAAGTCTTCGATCCTTAGCATCTCGGGTGCCAACGAATGCCTTTGGTTTCGCTTGATTCGAACCATGTCGAGCCACTGCTTACGGCCTTCTGTAGTATGGGGACCTCGCCCCTATTCTCTAAAGCTTACAACATATACTGAATTTCCTGAAGTGAAACAAGGATCTTCAGTATATAGTCGATGATAGAGGTTAATCATTACAAGCACTCTTAAGCGCGGGCAAAAAAGAAGCAACAAGATGCTTACTAATAGTCGGCACATTGAGGAATATCCAGAAAGGATTTTAGGGAATCGCTCTGATTCTATCTCTGTTCGTTCCGTTTGAAGAAAGGAAGGATCCCAACAAAGAATCGATCTCTCTTTGATTGATCAATGTGTGATATTTCGAATCCTCATTCCTAATGGAATCGAAATAATCCTTGGATTGATCAGAAGATCCTTTCAATTGGCTAGAACTGAGAGATGGCCCCTTTGCGGTCGTGAAAGCCAATGCTGAACCCTTGCCGGCTTAATAGATCCAGGATGTGCCTTCTACTCCAGGAGACCCTTGACTCTCAACGAGAGGGATCGCACCCATTTAGCCCTTTCCTAAACGAAAGCTCTTCTCAACTACGAGCCGGAGGGGGGTACCCAAACAGAGCTCCTCAGCGGCACCTTCGAAGAGAAGCTCTTCCTGATCTTGATCTTTCTACCGATCTTGATCCTTAAACTGATTCTTACAAAAACCTATCCACCTTCAATAACCCACCTACCACATAAGTACCAGATGGGAGGCAAGCCCCCGAACCCCAAAAGGAGAACACTCCCAATACGAACCAAAGCTAGAGAGGATTAAGTCGAGAATGGATAGAGGAGCATGATTGCAAAACCATTTCATCTTAAGGGCTCTAGAGAGCTCTAAGACCACAATTAGAGGATTGCTAACGCTCGGACATTACGGAGACTTTAAACAGGTCTGAAGCAGGAGTAAAGATTGGCAATGAGGACGAATTAGATAACTGCTCAACAAAGAAGAAAGCAAGACCAAGCCAAACTCTCTGGTAAGTAACCCCACTCTCGGATAAACCGCTTCTTCGCCTAAAAGAATACATCGGAGAAGAGCATGCTGATTGAAAGAATCACATGATTAGATCGGAAACCAGAATCAAAGAAATACAACCTCGAACTCCCGCACTGGAAATCTACCGATTCACACTCCAACGTCTATTTCACTCCAAAATCTGTCGATTCATAGCTTCACCAATCGTACGCTTATTGAACTAGACCCATTTTTGCTTAGGCTTTGAACTAGACCGACCCATCCGCCGCTTCTCACTTCCATTCCTCTCCCTTACAATCGCTCACCTTCTTCTTTCTTTGCTTGCAGAGAGGGAAGGTTCTATTTGCTCGGTTGCATGTCATGACTTTATGAGCTTCTTTCCTTATATCCTTTACTTGCCGAGCTTACCCCCTTATATCGGAGCACGTACCTGCCTGTCTACTATTAGACAGGAGCTCACTTCAACGAAGACTCTTTTCAAAAGAATCGCTTTAACCCTTCGCCGGTCTTGCTTGCTTTGAAGAGAACACCTACTGTTCGTTAACAGTTCCTTCTCCCCTCGTTTGAATAGGGATTCTGATATGAGAACCTCATTCTTCTCAATAGCCCGCCCATGAAAACCTAGTTTGAAGAGAACACATGCTATTCTCACCCTAGACCAGTCATTCAGTCAACTAAATCTTTTCGTTGAAGTAGTTCCATCGATGAGAGCGAAATGCCAGTACAGCGAAAAGTTAGACAGGTGTGTGTTTGCCCTCTCTAACTTGAGATAAATGCCCTTATTTTGCATTGAAAAGAGATGAGATCTGTGCTTCAAAGAGAATGGGAATGAGACAGGACAGCGGGATTCTTCTCATCTTGAGTGCTCAAAGGTCTTCCTTTTTTTTTCTCTCCCCTAGGCGGATTTAGAGCCCCCTCCCTTACTGAATGAATCCCTCACAGGCTGAACCAGTACCGATATCGACCGACCTGTTGTCAATCTTAAGGCAGGCCTCCCTTACTTGCTTGAAATCTATAAGTCTCAATCTATGGGAGAGATTCATAATTATAAACTGCGAAATCGAGACTACGTGACATATTTCTTCCACTGATGAGCTTTCTCGGTCTCGTGACGAGCTTTATCGCGCCCTGAGCATCTCCTCCTGTAAAGGGCTCTATCAAAAGCCCTGTATTTGAATTGGTTGGCTTTTTCGATTATCAAATGCCAGTGTAGTTCCTCCTTAGAGGCATTCCAACATGTAGCCCATTATCCGACCTTTCCTTTCGCCAAGACTGTTAGAAAGGATGTAAAAAAGGAAGAGGTAGAAACCGAGGGATAGTGAGTTGTTGGGAGGTTCCCCTGGGTGATCCATTCAATTAGTTGCAAAAACTGGTCTAGATAGAAAGTGAAAAATCCCCCACTTCTAGAGATGGATACGACCAACCAAGGCACTTCGTTCTAAAGACAACAGATGCTGCCGCTGCGAGACAAAAAAGTGGCTCCTCGGAATAGCAAGCCAGGTGTGATAGTGTTTTCCGATCGTCGTGCGGAACTGCGGAAAGCTTAGTTCACTTAAAATAACTTACTCCACTCGGCTGAGAGATGCCCATCGATCACTCGAAGCTCCACCAACAACTCGTGGCTCAGCCTGTGATTCAGTAGATCGAGCTCACTACGCCCTACGACAACAGCACGGATAGCTTAGCTTACTTGCCAGTCTCCAAGGGCTGCCAACTCACAGTTGGAGTGTTCCAAGGACGGCAACTAAAAGAAAGCTAAATAGGAATAAAATAAATCACGCACGAAGGATCAGAGAGAAAAAGGATCCTAAAAGCTAAAAGCCTAGAAGACTAGACTGTCAGACTCGAGAAGGTAGCAGTAAGATCTCTGTCTCCAGAAAGATATGAAGGTTTCAAAATAAAAAGTATCCTCTCATTCCTTATGGCTGGCCGATGACTCTAGAAAGGAGAATTCATACCATTGTAGCTAGTCTCTGTTCTGGTAGCTCAGTACGCTAAGGAAGCTTGGTCTGCTTAGGGCTCATAGGAGGTAAGAGAATAGAATTTCGCCGGCGAGATGAGTCTGGGAAAAGCCTGACGGGCTAGAGGGTGGGCTTTAGCACGGTTTACTGAGACTCCGTTCTAATTATACTAAAATAGAAAGAAGTTGGTTCCTGGACAAGGTCCTATCCTAGGCTTAGAGCTGAGCTAGACCCTTAACAGACTTCGGAATGATTTAGAGAGCTGCGAATCAGGCTTTCGGAGTGGTGGCAAGCAGGGCAAGAAGATAAAGTCCAATCTGACCCTAAACAGATGCTTTTTACATCTGTCTCGCATCTGCTGGGATCCTTTACATATTTGTTTTTCCCCTCCCACTTGATCTACTGAAAATTCCATCTAATGGTGCCGGGGGAACCCCTTTCTTTGCTTTGCGTACTATTGATAAGCGTATTTTTCTTTGGACGACCCTGAAAGAGTTGATGCAGCCGATTCCCTATTTTTCTTTCTATCTAAAGAAGTCACGCCTTCTCTTTACAGGACAGGACAATCGTATGTTGAACTGGTGTCTTGCGATTGTCATCTTCCTTCTACTTTATGTTTCATGAGGAAAAGAAAAACGTTTCCATTCCGCGTGCCGAAAGACTTTCCTTTTTCTAGAAGCATAAGCGAATTCAATAGCAACCGATTCTTGTACATTCTTGACCTTCCTTCTTTTGGTGTTACCTTTTCTGTCTAGCTCGTTCTCTTAGTCTAAAGCCAAAACTACTCCTTACTGGCCAACCAAAAGACAGGATACGCGAAGGGGCCTATTAGCCACCAATAGTAGAGAGTGGGGGCGGTAGGCATGCTAGCGTAGGCTTCACCCCCTGACTCTTTCTGCTCCCGGGCAGTATCTTGCCAGTCGATGGTTGTTTTCGGCGATGTTATGACTATAGCTTCCGTCCTGTCTGGGTGGTGCCTTTTCTCATGAAGAAAGGAGAATGAAATTTCCCCTCGATCAGCTAATAGGGGGCACGGATCGTTAGCTCCTGCACACACACGTGGTACTGACTTGGCCTAGGCCTCACATCGATCGTCCTGTCCACTGAACTCATCAATCAACCTTGACTCTCACTACGTACTCCATCTCTATCTATTAGAAGTTTCAGGCTGAGGTGAGCTACTCTAGTATTAACTCTAATTCACTGGCTTGATTCCCTCACTTCCTTTAAGTCGGTCGGTAATGGTTGACTTTCTCTTTGGGCTATCGTAGAGGCATGCCCACCCCACGGTCCGTCCATTTGCTATCCTCTATCTAACTCGGGCTAAGTAGTGGTAGTGAAAGTCCATCTCCTGACTAAATATATACCTTCCCCGCTCAGGAAAGTCAGAAGGAAAGGCATAAAGCAAGTACTGCGAACCCCTTTAAGCACGAAATTAGACAGTTGGGATTGCGCTTTCACCCATGATGGGATTCTTTGGGCTAGGATGCTAAAGAGATGGCTATGAGTTAGCCTGTAGTAGCTTGACAGTAGGAAGAGTCTAAAGGACTAACCGCAGCTATTGAATCAACTATTCTTATTCAAGCTTTCTTGACGTCTTTCAACACGGAAAGCTATAGATTCATAGATCGGTCGTTCCAGATGTGATGTTGCAATCCGCCGATCAACGCAACCAATATCTGACGCGAGGCCTTTATACGATTACGATAAAGATCGAGTCGATTAGTCAGCTTCGGTTATTGAGTAAGGACGTGACCGTCTTGGGTCACCCCCAGCAAACAGTATAAGTCTTCCGAGCTTCAAAAGTTACTTAATCTATGTGAGTCTTCCTTTAGCTCCCATCTTATTGAACAGGTTGCTCTTGTTGGGAATCAACCTTCAACCACTGGTTATTGAATGAAAGATGTAACTGCCCAACTCCGATGATCCGATGGTAGCTGCCGAGAGAGAACAGGACTTCTTATTATTATAATTATTATTATAAAGACTATTTTCTTGCAGGGCATGTACCATGTCCTCCGAAAGGAAACAAGGAAACCCGGCCCCTCGCTTCGAAAGACATACGAAATGGACTGGTTACGTAATATCAGACTAGACGGAATAGAGAGCTTTTAATGTAGTTTTTCCTGTAGTAAACTTCTTTTTCGCGATTATTGACATAGGGAATAGAAGCCAAGAGCTAAACATATGCATGGGTCTACCCTCCAACTCCTACGTTGGCGTGAGTGGTGGGATGATAAATGGACTGGTCATCTGTGAAGCTTTTAGTTGCTTTCTTTCTTCCGACCGGTAAAAAAGAGTCCTTCTTTCCGCATTCTTCTTTGGGCATGCTTTCTTATGCTACTACTACACATCCTATGACTCTTCCTTTCGGTAAACTCACTCCTCGAGGGCTATAGGAAAAGCGACCTTGATAATGCCGGAAGTGGCGAACAAGTAATAGGAGGAGGCGTGGCACAAGAAGTCAATCTAATCTTTAATAAAGCAAGGACTTCTTCTTCTATACCCGGTCATCCTTATATAGGATGAATGTGCAGCTAGGGGACTAGAAGGACTAATGGATCATCATAAAATACTTTTCAATACGAGGATATAAAGGATAGAGAATTTGCATAATAGGTCTGTTGCGTTGCAAGTCGGGTGTCTCCCTTCGCTCAGTCATTCCATTCAGTGCAGGCATTCCTGCTTTTCTTTTATGAGGGACTTTGGGACCTTACCTTGAACGTCACACATCTTCATGGCCTCATCGATTTCGCATATCAGTTATGTAAAAGAGTTAAGCTAATATGCGACCTTCATTCACTAGATGTGAAGCAACCTCCCTACTGGGGGAACCCTCTAACCCACTTTCCCCTCCCCGTCAGAGGAGTATTGTACATTTACCTCAAAGATATGGATCGGTCAACCGCAGCAGGGGAAGAGAAGCAGATGGGAAATAATAAGCTCGACTTAAAGGAGAGGAAGAATAAGAAGAGCAAGCTAGACGTGCAGGTACCATTCATTAATGTGTCAAAGAAGTCAGATAGTTCCACTTCTATAACTAGAATTATCCGGATAATAAGACAAGTAGGTCCTTGTTGTATCAAACATCAGCTTTTTTTAAGCTTAGAAGACTGAGGATCCTTGGGAAGTAGGAGGAGTTGCTTGTTTATCAATGAACAAGTGACCATAAGTGATTCCCGATGAGGAGAAGCACTGATGGAAACGATCTAGCTTAGAGGCTAGCATTAGAAACTTATTTTAAGCTAAAGGGATGCTACCTTCCTCACCGCAGTCCCCTCAGCAGCACACAGTGCGAACAGGCAGAAGAGTTGACAGCCAGAAAGAAAAGATGCGAACTTCCCACTCCTATTCTGAGTTTATTGGAGCTGGGCTAAGAAAGATGTTGTTCATAATGAAGCTAAGACAGAAGAGTCCCAAGCTAAGTCAACGAAGACGGATATTGATAGTGGGTGGATTAATTAATTAATTCCGTTCTTTCACCTTTGACCACTAATGAGATCTTGGGATGGGACTTCGAAAGCTACTTACTATTTCATAACCTCGGTCAACAGTTTCAACTCCTACTTTAGATCGTGGGCTCAGGCTTATGATGGATGGGAGGTCCTTCTTCTATTGGAAAAGTCCCCTCTTCTTATTAATTTCATTGATTACAACTCCGAAAAAAGGGACTATTCATTAGGCTAGGTTTTGGAATGGATTTGTTGCCCGGAAGAAAGCCTGACCTTGGCAAGAGAACGGCTGAAGATAGTGGGTTCCTCTCTCTGGCAAGTCACTCTTTCTTTTGGTTGAACTCACCACCAGAGTGGCTAACCAACGATCCAATGCGCTTGAGTGGATGAACAGGATCCCTTGTTGGAAGAGAAAAAGCAGAGAATCTTCCCAGAGTGCCCTATTACAGATTACAGACGGGCGATCAAGGGAGGAACTAAACTAGCATGAGTGCGACCAGTCAGCGAAGTCCTTTGTTTGAGAAAAGAATGAGAGCAAGTCGCTGAAGTCACCGCTTTAAGATCAAGGTCTAAGAAATGTTGATGATCCTGAATTGACTGGATGCATTCCCGTGCGGTCTTAGACCCCTTGTATCGAGTGAACCCCTTTTGATAGACGAGCTTAAGCTAGGTTCAGAATAGATAGATGGGTGTGTAGAATGTGATACGATGCATAGCCCTTTCATCAGTATGGGGCTGATTGAAGCCAGTAGGAGGGGCCCTTCTTAAAGCCCTAGTTTCAGGGTGTAAGGAAGAGAGGGCTGCTCCCGCGCTTACTACTTGTTAAAAGAGAAAGCATTGAACCTTAGCAGCAGACAAAAACGCAACTGTAATGGTGCTATACCACCCCTCACTACAAGATTCACTTTGACATCGCTCCTGCAACAGCAATTATGATAGGCATTTCACCACCTGAAGGAAAGAAGAAAGGCCGGCTTCCCTATTATATGAGGATTGATTACCTGAAGGCCGACTAGTTGCATTAGTCAAACCTACACGCTACCTCTCCGCTTCCTCATGGAAGAAAAGAAGGAATAGCAAATTAGGCAATTACCGATTCGCAAGTCAGGTACAGGTTGAACTGCTAATAGAAGGCTTGCACGAGGAGAGAGCTAGCCATCAAAGGTGTTAGGGGAATGTGGCAAAGGCTGCTGCTTCATCAAGGAAGCGATAAGAGGAAGGAAGAAATCCTTGATGAGGGGCAAAGCTAGAAAAGGCCCTCGCTTCAACGAGGATGCGGAGGGATAAGTTAGCCCACGGGGTTACCTGCGGGACTCTTAGAGGATTTCTGCCCAGCGGGGCCGGTTACACTGAGACACTACTTCGAATCCTTACGGGATGAAGAGCTAACGGAATGATTACCGAATCGACTGATATACTTAATGCAAAGCGGGCAGAGAAGCTTAGACCGCTGAAGGAACTTTCTTATAGAGTAGGGAAAACAGTAAACTTAATCAACTCCCTATACGAAAGAAATGAAAGAATGAGGGAAAGAAAAGAGTAGTCAAATCAACTTAAAGGAGGGCGCCAGGCAAGAAGCCGCTTACCAAACAAGAAGAAGATCGATAAGGTTTAACCCAACGGAAACCCGCGCTACAACCCAACCAGAAGAATCCATTACAAGACTTCAAAGACTAGCCGGAAACCCGCTTAGACGGGCATACGGAAAAAACTACCATACATACGTAATGGACTACTTTTCAGACAACAATCTTTCCTACTTTGACTGATAGCCCTCAAGGATTAGGCCAGGACTCATACGATTACAAGGAGTAGGATGCTTGAAAGGCTGGCTGATGTGCTGTGCCCCGCTCAATCACGTAAATAAAGATCAGATAGTTAGTCTTCCTCGCCGGCTGAGGACGCACCCCTTTCTCTGACATCAAATTCACTGATAGCGATCGATTTATGAAAGGCGGGGGAACTCGTTCTCCGATGAGAGTTTCCTGCTTTCAAGCCAGTCAGACCTACAAGTTCGCTTGCTGGATTGGTTGGGATATAGGTCGGTGTCATGGGAAGAAGGTGAATCAATGGTAGAACAAGGTATCACTCTTGTCGATTGGTTTAGTTGAACTCAACCGGGTCTTTCGCAAAGTCAAGTGATTGTCTAATAGAAATAGAAGACCAATGCCACTTGCCTTTGCTTTAATAGTCTCTATTCGACTGGAAGGGAAGCGCACCTTAACTTTGAAAACTCAAAGTGCAAGCTAACTAGGATTCGTTGAACTTTAGCTCGAGCTTGAGCTTTGAGTGACTATCAAGCTTCACTTGACCGGGTACTCGTCTATCGCGCTTAGAATAGAGGATAGGATACATCCCTTTGGCGTCTGGGTTTCGGTGGCAGAAGGAATCTCCATAGTAGCCACTGCAATAGCCCTGTCTTCTCTGTCCGGCTAGATAGCTTCTTCCCTTAGCTAGGTACGGCTCTTTCGAGCAATCAATCTACTTATCGCTTCCAAATAAGTCACTTCCTGCTAAAAGTGGAGCTCCTTTTGGGGTGGACTACACGAGTCTTATGAAAGAGAGCTGAGGACTA
Source organism: Glycine soja (assembly GCF_004193775.1). Lineage (NCBI taxonomy): Eukaryota > Viridiplantae > Streptophyta > Magnoliopsida > Fabales > Fabaceae > Glycine > Glycine soja. The sequence goes on along the minus strand of NC_039768.1, from coordinate 122,467 downwards.
TATAATAGCAAAGGCTTTCTGGTCGATAAGTCAACAGATCTTCCCCTAGGAAAGAAAGAAGAAGTTCCGATTCTTTCTACTACCATCACTTCCCGACTCACTTGTTCAAACGATAGTTTAAGTTCCGGAACTAGTGCCTGCTCATGGAATCGCTGCTTTTGCCGCTTGAAAGCTTGTCGTCTCAATCTTTCTTAAGAAGCCAGAGCAAGTGCATGTGAAAGTTAGCCTAATACTCAAATTAGGTTCTCTTTCCACTTTGACTTCTACTATTGCTACTTCTCGACTCGACCCCTAGATCTCGAATTCTTAACAGACTCAGACTGCCCTTCTACAGGACAAAATCTTCCTCTGCTGCCAATTAAGTAGCAATAAACCTATCCCCCTCATCGTATTTTTAAAAGGCACGAGTGAAAACAGTTCCTGATTCCCTCTTGCCTTTTTTTTCCGATGCGGTTAAATCTACTTTCGGGGGTGGCATTTAGTCTTTGTTAGTGGGGCAAGGAGTGAAGTTCAAGTTCCCCTTGATCAGAGGCTTTATGAAGAGTCAGGAACGACTTTGAAGAAGATTATAGTTGTTCTTTTTGAACACTTGCTACTAGTTATAAGCTTGCAGCTCAACTCACGTAGGCAACAAATCAAGCTCACGCGGGCAGGCAGGAATGCGCCTTCTGGAGCTCTTCCTTTGACTCTCAACTCGTACTAAAACTTAAAGAGAGAGGTAATAGTACTACACTACTAAACTCAAAGGTTGAGGGGAAAAAGAGACCTTCCGTCAGGGAGACTTTTGGAGCCTACCTTTGAGTGCCTTTTGCGCTTAGCGTCGGAAAGAGGTGCTTCTTTTCTCTTTCCTGGCTACTTATTCTAGGTAAGCAGTATGTAACGTGGTTCCGGGCACTCTTCTTCTCGTTCCTGGGCTTGCCCAATAGGATAGGATGCTGGACCCTTCGAGGAGAGAGAACCCATGTCTGTCAGCCTTGATGAGAATGAAAGTATGTCGGAATACCGCCCATGGGAATCGACAATGAGCTACTTGTCCAACTATTCCAGCGCAGTTTGACCGTACCCGCACTTACTTCCTCTTAGATATAGATCTTTCCGCCCTCCAGCACCGGTTAGTGATTCAATGATAGCAATTACAGCTTTTACTGTAAGACTGGCTACGAGAGCAATCAGAGTGGGTAGGAAAAGAGAAGCGTGGCCTCTTCGACTGCTATATCATCATTGCTAGCCTAGGCACCGGACTATCGGCCATTCAAGAAATGCCCTTAATTTGTTTAAGAAGGAGTTAAGAAGAGTACACACGAGACGAGTTAGACTTTTGTCACCTTTCCCTTTTGAGCCCAAATATGCTCGAGCGCATCGCATCCATCCTAACTTCATCGATATATTCTAATCCTGCAAACATGGCCTTATCTTATGATAAGTTACCCGTGCGGGTGATCTCCATTGGGAGCATAGCATCGTGTCCAAAAGTCGGCGCGAAAGGAGTGGTTACAGCTTGATTTCCTCTTTTAGAATGCTGACCATTGCCAGATATAGAGAAGAGAACCTATCTTTCAAGTCATTTAATTAGAGAAATGCTGTTTTGAATTATCATAGGTGATGTTCGAAACCGCTGATCTTTCAATCTTGTCTGAGTAGTGGCTTAGTCCTGTAACCTCTGTGTTCCCGGAGTTCGAACCGCATCGAATGCCTTTGTTTTCCTGAGAAGGAAGCTGTTTTCGCCTTATTCGCATAGGTTGTTGCTAGGCTCTTTGATAGAATAATGGGGCATTACTGGTCTTAGCACTTTCCTGTTGATGTAAGGAAGTGACGTCAATCAGTCCCGCCATTCCAGATTCAAGCAAAAAGCCCTCTCTTCCTTTGAAATCAGGCGGCCTACTCATTGTGATGCAAAGAAAGATTGGCAGGGCAATGTGCACTTGTACTTTATAGATATTCGTTCCTTGAACACCTGCTTCTCACGCTTTCAAGAGAGACCGGAATGCTACTCTTTGCCCCGCTAGCTTCCTTTACTGGATAAGATAAATTGCCTATACTCTATCAGTTGCTGCTTACTCCTTCTTCTTTCTTCCTGACCCCTCGTGGACGGAGGATTCATTCGAGTAGCCCAGGACATTGGACAGATAGATGTTTTGCCTTGAAGCATAAGATACAGGATCTCCGTGAACCTTCTCAAGTTCCAAGCCGAGCCAGCCAAATCTCATTCAGAATCCCCTCCCGCAGTAGTAGTCATGCAGGACCCTCGACAAAGGCATAGGCAGGAGAAGTTTCGATCCCTCTCAGTTGATCACACGCCCCGGCCTATGTTGTAAGTGGTAAGGGGAGATGAAGTCAACATGATCAGACAGAAATGAAAACCTCCCTATGAAAGCCCTGTTGATAGATTCAGGCAAGCAAATATCAGACCTAAACCCAACTAGCTTCAGTAGCCTCCCTCTCTAAGCTAAGAAAGTATTAAACTCGTTCTTTCACTCAGACTTGCTCCTGCAGTGGTAGTCATCGGTGGCATATTGCCGAGAAGCGTCATCCTCGTTGATTGGGATAAGTTCTCGATTGGATCGGATCAGCCTTTAAATAGTCTCCTTCTTCACCTAGCAGAAGCTATGAGACTATTTAAAGGCGGATTCGAGCCAGTCTAGTAGGCATCGCTTTCTATCGGAACCGTTAGCCTCGCCCCATTAGAAAAGCTATCAATCTGATTCCCGAAGTCAAAGTGACCCACCTGGCAAGAGTGAAACTCTCTCCTTGACGTATTGATGGTTCCATCCTATCTTAGTCTTTGCTCTGCCTCGTACTACCTTCGCTCCTAACTACCTAACGCCGAGCTAAGTGCCCTCCTTTCCATCTCCTTCTTAGTAGAGCTTCCACCTCCTTTCAGTTGAAAAGCCAGGAGTGAAGCTGTCTAGTTCTTATCCTTGTCATTCCTATCCTAATGCCTTAGCTTCCGCCTTCCCTTCTTAATCTCTTTCATTTCATGTCCTCGGCTCACTTCACTACCTTTAGAGAAAATAGTTCCAGCAGAAGACGAAGAAGACTTTCGGACAAAAAGAATAATCCAAAGACGATACATTTAGTAACTTTACAGGTACCACCAGTCATTTCATTTCTGGATTTCGAAATAGAACATCCAGCTATTCCTGTAGGTTGTTGACCAGATACGCACCTGGGAGTCTCAGCAATTCTCTTTCTTGCTTATGATCCACATTAGTGCAACGGAATTCTGTAATCACCGCATTACCATATAAATGGAAGAAAGCTCATCAACAACCGTAGGCGCTGCAGTTGTAAAGCCAAGAATGGTTTGGGCACAGCAGAATTGGAATCCGCTGGCAAAGCAAAGACAGCTTGATACTTTACTTTGGTAAGGTAAGGTTAAAAAAGTGCGATGTCTTCCTTACTCTAGCAAGTAAGTGATAACAACCTTGAAAACAGAAGGCATATTATATCATTGCTATCCGAAAAGGAGGAGGTAACAATAGCATTAGCCGTAGCTGTCACTGGTCTTTCTATCTTTCTTTTGTTTGCAGGAAAATCAAAAATCCCGTTAAAGACAAGTTCCCGCCTGCGCGAGGGCCTTACTCCTCAGATGTCCTAAAAAGGAGGGCTCTTGAAGGCTGATCTTTGGGCAGCCTATGAATGAATCTCAACCCTATCTACGTCACATTCAAGGTCGATTAATTGGCTTATTTGAATGCCGAAAAACCTACTTTTCGATGCTTGAAGTATGGTGACACTAAACTAAAGCGTTCATAAAACGAATAATTGATCCAGCCAAACGATCTACGATTTTAGTTTCCGCGTAAGCCCTAGTTACTCACCTTCCTCTCTTTCCTTGCCTAGAAGTCTTCGGCAGGCTTTCCATCTTAAGAAATCCACACTCAAATTATGACACCTAAAACGCTTTGAAAATTCAGCACCACCAGAATCGGAGACAAGAGACTTAGGTATAGAAAGATCTACACCAAGATCTGTCACGACCTGATGATATACGGACGCAACCTTCCTATCAGCGATACATATGTCATCGCCTAGGATAGCGTACCTGTCAAAATATCTGCCCGGATACACCTTCTCTGCACAAGACTGAAGCACTAAATGGTGACTCAGTGTGAAGAGAGGCCAAGACGACAGATAACCCAATGGCTGCCCTGTCTCAAAAGAGACAACGGGTCTACCACGAGCGAACGGATATTCTACAGGATCACCCCGACCACCTTTACGGTGAGGGGCCCTGCGGAATGGCACTTCAAATCAGGATAAAGAAAGCATGGAGGTTACGAAACCTTCCACTTCTGATCCAAATAAGAAGGCCAAAATGTCTCCTTGTAGATTAATCGGCCACCCATCTGTGGCAGATTTTAAATCATAAGATGAGACATGTTCCGCTCCAACCAAAAGGTCCAAGGGTGAGACTTGATTATCAGTCCCATCCATGGGCAAAGTTTATAAAGCTTTCATTAACCAATCATGAAGAGGCTTTAGCAACCGTTGGTTGACGTAGTTGCCAATGGCAAATATCCGACGTTTACCAGCACCTGAATCGGTGGACTGGGCTAGTCTCCCGGGAGAGCCAAAGCTAGGGATTCCGTATACCCTCTTTTCTTCGACCTGGGATTGGCAAAGAGGGTAAGAATCCCTCATTGACCAAAGAGAGATATCTCTCTTTCCTGGGTCTAGGGCATATCGAATGAAAGGTGACCAGAGAGGGTAACCGAAACCTATAGGATCTGCATCTATATCGTTAGATACAAAATGCAGTTCATAGGCAAGGAACCACTCTATTTCACTTTTTATATTGAGAAAGATCGATCCCTTTCTTATCCTTTCGCGCTTTCCCTCTATCAGAAGGTATAGCCTTCCAAGTGGGTTGAATATATACGAGACTAAATGCAAGTAGTGGAGTTTACGTAGCGAGTATAGAAAAAAAATGAATAAACGCTTTATTGCGATTTCTTCTTACGCCGGTTGGAGTTTCAGTTGACTTAGTTTGCCTGAAGCACCCATATAAGCTCCAGTTTTCCAGATGGAGCCACAAATAGGCAGGCTGTGGCGCCCCTAGACGATTTCAAGGTCGTCTTAGGGATAGAGTTCTTGGATACCAAACCAAAGCCGTCCCTACGCCATACTTAGGCACCTTAGGCATCATGGATCAAGGAAGACCAGGCATGATTCAAAGTCTTAATGTGAAAACTAGTGTGCCCCCGCCCTTTCCATCTTGGATTTGCCCAAACGACTCCTAGAGTGAACGACTTCCTCTTGCTTTGTCCCGGCCTACTCATTGTGATGCAAAGAAAGATCGTCACCTCCTTGATATCCAGAAAGAACCGGCGTGAAAAAGCTCCATTTCACAGGTTAGCGGCGGAAAGGGCAATGCCGGCTTCATCGACGAGGAATGCTTCCAACCAGCCTAAGCGTGATAGCTGCACCCAGAGCAAGCAACCTGGATAGAAAGATCACTAAGGAAGATAAGGCATAGGGCCCTGTGACTCAATGCCCGGGTGAACATGCATTCCTTTATCTACCGTACACGGTAGACTGAAAACCAACCAAATCGGAAGCGGGTAAGGTCAAGTTGTACCCGATCTACTGATCGTAGACCAGTCTCGTAGTTGATTCTTCGGCTGTTATTGATTCTTCTTTAAAGGATGCACGGAGTCTGTCCCGGGATTGAATCTTGTTTAGTGAAGCGAAGAAGGGTATTTTACTTACTCCTTAGAAGATTGGATTCGAGTGTCACACTAGCTGCCGTTAAGCAGTTAAGTAGGAAGGATAGGTCTATTGTTGTTGTAGTAGAAGCTAAAGGTTGTCAACTTACGTTCTGTTCCAGCTTGAAAGTGAAGACGAAGCCAGCCGCCGGTGAGTCGAAAGTTTTAGCGCTGTGTTGCGGCAAGGGCCCTTAAGCTTCTTAGGCAAACTCTTTCATAACCTTGTCTCTTGTGTCGTTGAAAGGAGTCTAAAGCCAGATAAGATCATTCCCTAAGGGACTAGTCCTTCTATCTGACTTCTTCTACTCAATCAGCATGAAAAGGCATTGAAGGGTGCAATACTTCTATCTTTCTGCCACTTCGTCTTGTACCTGTCCTTTTGGGACAGCCTCTCTCTTCACACCTTGAACCAGGACTAAAACCTATCCCTTCTATATAAATCCTACTTAACCGCTAAAGGAACGTAGTTGCATTTCTATTCTAAAAGGAGAGGGGTTGGCAGGCTACTTGAATGGACATCTGAGATGGCATCAAGCCGAGCACAAAACAGATCTGGGCTGCTAGTAAGGAGGGCAGTGAAGCCTTCTAGCATAAGTGATGCCTTCCCAAGGTCTCCCTATTACAGATTACAGACGGGCGATCAAGGGAGGAACTAAACTAGCATGAGTGCGACCAGTCAGCGAAGTCCTTTGTTTGAGAAAAGAATGAGAGCAAAGAAGAAGCCCATTCTTTTAGTTCTATATTGACTTAAATAAGATTGGAGAATTAAGCAAGGTCGGTTGATTGAATGATTTGAAAAATGAAAAGCAGTCTTACTTCACCTAGAGGGAGAAAGCCAATAAATAACACCGTTCTAAGTAAGAGACGGAAAGCACTCACTGTGATGAAGAGTTACGTACAGACTACACAGAGGCAACTAATGGTCGTGTACCCAAGGTAAGATGATGACATCCAAGCATAGGTCAGAAAAGGAGATCAAATCATCACTGAGATGGCCTCCTCCTCGGTTGAGCTGTGAACTTCTTGTCACCGGTAATGAAGGAAGGGAGAGTGCTCTTAGTTAGGTTAGTTGAGTGGGGGACTACGCTGTTCATAGAGAAGTGCCAAAACAAAGGAAAGGGGAAGGCAAAGGTGGGCGGATAGGCTTTTGAAGTCTTAGGCCTGATACGATCGGGAATGCTTCTCCAACCTCATTAGTCCCTCCCTTCATTACACAAACTACTCAAGCAAATTCAACCTTCAAATACGGGACTGGACAAAGAACTGGAATCTCATAGACTGTATCCACGACACCAACAGAGAGAAGGAAAGGAGTTCACAGAATGATCGGTACTACTGGAATTATCCCTTAAGGGAGTAAACAAGTATTTCAACTGGTTCCGTCTCCCATATTAGATAGTTTATAGGTATAGCCTCATCCATGTGAGTCTTCAATTAGCTCCTCTAACTGGCGAATGAAACTCCAACTCAATCTCCTGGAAAGAGAAGAGAACAGGCTGGAAGTGGGACTGGGACTAGATCCCCAAGCCCAAGGAACTAGTATTCCGGAATGAAAGTACTCCAACTGGGAAGAAGACGGATACAAGGATAGCAACTACAACTCGATGTTGGGAATAGGATCTAATGAGATGAAAAGGAAATGGAACTTCTTCTTCGATCCCTTCCCGCCATTTAGGATTCGAGTAGCGGTTCGTTTTAGACAAATGAATATTATGTCAGCGAAGCATCTGAGTAGCACCCATTTCCCGCAAATGATTAGTGGAACTTAAAATACATACTGAATATTCATAGTGATACGTAGTGAATCTTTCCTAAAGCCTGGCTTTGAGCCTTTTGCCTGCTTCTGCTTGTTATTCTGCCTCTTCAAGTGTCCTAAGACTAGTTCCTTTGTAACTAATATCCACTCATAGGGGATACTCCGAATATCTATTGTCGGAGAATAAGCCGATAGAATATCCTGAGGAGAAGAATCGGATAGGGAGTGAGGTAGCGGTGATCCAAGCAAGATAGTCTGGAGCAAGTGCAAAGAGAATACCTCTGCTGTTAGCTAAGGCTGGAAGTGCTGCGGAAGGAGCAGCTCGAACTCATTTCGGAGGCTGTGTCCCGGCTGTCACACTCGGTGACAGGCAGGGAAGACTAGAAAAAAAGTAGTTCCTTTATCTTCTTTCTACTTGTTAAGGCCTATCCTTTGACTTATTTCTGTTTCGAAATTAATTAATGTAGTTAGCATAACAGAATGCTTTTAAAGCTCTAGTTCTCTAATAAAGTCATATGTGGTTGTTTATGTAATGTAGTGTTTTATGTAGTAGTAATTAAGAAATCTTTTGGATTAATGTTTTTTCTCGATTGATAGAAGGACGGATTCTATTGTTTTGAACCTTGCTCGCATAAAGTCGGATTTGAATTTCAATCCAACAATCAGGATGGATAGAAAGACATACCATCTGCCCTTTGATTCTCTGGCCGAGTTGGAATTGCATTTTTAGGGGGCAGAAGTTTTTACATTTACATGAGTAAGTGTAAAAACTTCTGCTGAGCAGTTCTGGAACAATTTCTACAGTCAGCTGTCGGGGATTGCTAAGTCTTTCACTTAGGGTTCTAATGTTGGTCAGTATCACGATGATGTTATAAGGTTGTTGTTGGATTCAAAGCTGAAAAGACAAGGTATTGGGTTTACCATGACAGAGTTTATTTATTTACAGAACCATATGGAAGATCTGACATTAGCTATTCGAGTAAAATCATAGGATTGAAAGCCGATTGCTACTTTCTTGCCTTGGGGCATCGCATTCTGGATAACGTAATAAAAAAGTCTTTCTCTACTCTCTTCAGTCTGGTTTGCTTTAGAAGTAAGCAAGCAAAGACAAGTGGTAGGCCTATATGGAGATAGTTCGTTAGTATGCCCGTTTTTCCTTAGTCAAAGGGCGTGTTAAAAGAAGCTTCTAGGTCAGTTTATTAGCATGCAAAAATATAAGCTAAAGCAAGAAAAGGGATGCGCTTTCGCGCTAGTCGCTCATCCGTAGCTTGGTCTTTACGCATGCCAAAAAAGCCATTCTTTGGGACGTAGAAAGGAAATATCCTAATTCAGTAGAGGACGTAGCTGGCGCACAAGACGAAGGAGGACAGAAGGGGTTCGGGGGAGGAGCTCTCGGCACATAGTCAGTCGGCATGGTCTTTCATGACCCATAGGCTTTGGGCTTCGATGGCTGCTTGAAAGACGCAGATTGGGAAGTTGGCTATGGTCCGTCGTGCATTGTGCAGACGACTGATGGCTTACGTTGCCAAGAGGGCATTGTGAGACAAAGGAAAGGGCTGAAAAGGATGGTGCCCAGGATCTCACTATTACCTATGCATGTGCAAGAATGCGATACGGTAGAGGTCGATGTGTCATTGGGACACTTAGCGTGGTAGACCGGGCTAGAGTGCTGTTACCACCGGAAGAAATGCCATGATGCTCTCTTGTGGCAATTGAAGTGGAACTTCACTTCAAGGGGATGTGATGTCTGGTGTGGCGAACCGTCATCACTACTGCAGGAGAGAGCTGCAATGAGACTCGCTGCGGAAGTAGAGTTAGACGACCGCGTCCTGTTGCGTTCACGGGCGAAGACAGGACTCAAGCTTCGTAGTTAGGGCAAAGTACTGGCATGCTGCTATTGGTAGACTGATGAAGTCACAAAGGCTGAATTGGAAAAAGTCGGATACCTTCATAAGGGTTTGGCATGAGTTAGCGGGAGACTCTGTGACGGCTCACTGGTTGGTGAGAACGCTGGATGAAAACGAAGTTGCTAGAATGCTGTTTCGAAAGGGCCGTTCCAAGGGGAGGCGAACCCTCCAGTTTGCTTGACAGGGTTAATCTAGGTGCCCTCTGGCTCGCATTCCGTCCCAGTTCCTTACCTCCTTTGGGTGGGGATAATAAGTGACTTGCTCTAATGCACCTTTTACCTAGCCCTGTCATTCTTCATTTCATATTCTTTCGTTTCCATGAAAAGAAAGAGTTTTATTTTTTAAGTCCATCCAAAAGATTTGCCACCACTACTTCCGGAGTGGACCGCTTTCGAACAAGATGGAACGGTCTTTCTTTCTTCAAAGGCCGGCTTATTACGCCGCTAACTTACCTAACGTATAAAGATCGCTTTCAATGCGGTGACCAATAGCGAAGTAGTACCAATTGCCGTGTGCTCTAAAGCTAGTCAGGAGCTTTTACTCTTTCAACGAGTCGAGTCAAAAGTTGATACCCTTGAGTTCTCTATTGGCTCTCCCAGAAAGAAAGTAGAGTGATATGTGCAGGTTGAATCCGAGATGCGCATAGAACGGGACCAAGTGGTTTAGGAAGCCGGACCGGAAGACCTATAGCCGAGGATACTCTCTAAGTGAAAGACTCCACTTTTTTATATCTCAATCTCAACTGGCTCCTCATATAGAATGATTTGAACCCACCCCTATAATATAAAGGGACGAGTGCCTAAAGACCGTCCATCTTCAGATTGAGCCCTATTTTTTCCTATTACTTTCTTTCTGATTTTATACTCCCTTCGCGGATCTCCCCTCTTATCCAATCAACCAACTGTCCCAGGCCGGGAAATAGCGTTCCCGGAAGAAGCGCCGCCCCTAGCTCGACTGTCTTCTTTTGAAGACCAACGAGACTACTTGGTGAGGAAGGAATTTTGTACAAACTCAGACTTTGAATGGATCGCATTTCATCCTAACTCTCAGAAGACCAAGCATGAATAGACGTAGGCAGGGCATAAGAATCTCTAATTCCTAAGCACCCTAGGGAAAGATGAATAACCTTTGCATAGAGCCGCACTCGAAAGAAAGATTAGTAACCTTCCAAATCCTCTACCGGTTTTGAATGTCAGTAAAGTAATCCAGTATAAGAAGCCCACATACACGCTCTCCTCCTCCACCCCATACCTGATAGGGTGGCCTCGCCTTATTTATAAGGCTACAGAAAAAGGTGAAGCCCACCTTTCACACCTCCGGCAAACTACCCAAGACCTGACGAGAGATCTCTCTCCCTCTTTTTTTGGGCATAGGCCACCGCTTTGTTTTACGCGGATTCTTTCCATTGCCCTATGGTAAAGGTGCATTCCCTCTTCCGTTAGTTGTTGAAATTTTTAATGTAAGTGAAAGCGTGGTTACGGGTTTCCTTTTCTATCCCCATCGAATCGTACATCTCTTTTTTCTTTCTTTGAGACTCGGGGACAGGGACTCAGAGGGAGAAAATGTGTGACTTGCCAATGTCAAAGCTGTTTCTTCTTTGTTTTCGAATCCAGACTAAGGTCCGATCGAGGTTATCTTCTGTCTAGGATAATTTCCCTAGCCCCTTTAGTGAGGTACCTTAACCTTGCATTAGATTCGCTTTCGAAGTGTTGTAAGGTGCATTTGCTTTAGCTTGAGTGCTTCCATGCTTGCTTCCCGTCTATTCCCTCTTAGTCTGTCTAGTAGTTCGAGTTCTTTTTTTGTAGACCGGATGGGACCTAACAAACTCTCTACGTTCGTACCTGCAGCTAACAAGTCAGAAGTGCCCCCTGAGTCCGAGTTAGCTGTTCTACTTCTAGTTCAAGACAGCCGATAAGTCCATTTTCCTAAGGTGACAGTGGGCCCAACATAGAACCCCAAGCAATCTAACAAGCACACGCAGTCACATAAGACAGAGTTTTCCCATGGGAAATTTCTAAGCTATCTAGTGTGGTAGGACTTTCTTTGATGGTTCATGTAGGCTTGGGTCTTTCATTCGGGCCCTATTGGGGCACCCTGTGGGCCAGCCAATGCGTATAAGCTTGGGCTTTCTTAACGTGGCTCATTTGACGACTCAGTACATGGATGTCACGAGTCTATTGGCATAGAAAGAATATCGAATCTTTTCCACGTAAGCTGGTTGTACAAAGTTTGTTTGTTCATACAGGCAGTGTGATTGGGGGAGATTTTGTTTGCTCCGCAAGGTAGCCAGAGCCAGCCAGTTTTTCATTAAACAGGCATGATAGTCTTCAACTGCAGAAAAGTAGTGCGGAGAACTAGCCAGAATTGTGCCTGCCATCAAATTCGGTGACGCATTGCGGGATTCCACTACACATTCATAGGCTGTTAGGGAGGGTTGTGCAAGTGAAGAAGGCCTAGGGCATTCATTAAAAGAAGACAGACTTTCAGGGGTTTGCATGGATGTCTTTAAGGGTAAGCCACTCTATGGCTATTAAGGATTAAGCCTTCTAGCATTAGATATCCACAAGCAGAATAGGATCCCCAACATGGGACAGGTGAGGCTTGGATTTCAAGATGAGGAATAGCACAAAAAAAAGAGGAAGCGTCCGGCATTAGAGATGGCTTCAGACTCGACCTGAAAGGTGCCAGTTACATCTATTGGACCAGACGGAAATACAAGCTTTCTTGTAGCATGCATGGGTTCGACGTATTCTTTTGCTTGAATTCGACTAGATCCCTTCCCGCCTAGTAGTTCTCACTGGTAGGCTACCGGGGAAACTCGGTGGAGCCGCTGGTGGTTCTTTGTCTCTTTGGCCCTTAGTTGGCGCCCTAGTCGACCTCTTCTTCTCTTTATCCATTCCACATTCCACTTTCTGTAAACCCCTTACTCTGTGTCTCGCGCTTTTCAGCCTGAATTCCATTCCCGTAATTCTTCTATGATATGAAACTACATACATCAATTAAGAAAATAGTATAGTAATCGAAGATAAGATAGAGTCTTACTAGTGGCCCTTTCGGGGACTCTTGGGTGAGACTGGAAAGCAAGACTGATTACCTTCGTGCCCCTCACCCGAGGTCACCAGTTGTCCATTCCGATCGGGGAATAAGCCAAAGGACAGCCAAGACCATCCTTCCGAGGGTTAGGTTCAAGGGTTGATTCGAAGACGCATCTCCTCTCTTCGGGAAGCTAACAAATAAAGAAAGCTTTTGGCCTCCTTGCCTCTGTATGAGCCTTTTCGCTAATATGCTCGGAAAGTAATGGTTCCTTGCTTGTGGAGTTCCTTCTTGGATTGAGGGAGTACGGAACCAAGCCCGGTGTTCTCTCCCATTAAGTTAAGCAATTTCGAAATTCATTCAAGGCTTGCTTTTAGAGCAATGAAGCTGAAAGATGAATTGAGAAGATCCAGAGCGAACTAATGAGTTTGAGTTCATGAGGTTTAGAAGCTAAATTGCACGAGCATTAGAGTAGCTAGGATTTGATACGAGTGAGACGAAGACTCGATGGTTCTTACAGACCAATCTCGACAAATAACATAAATTAGACAGTAACGAATACGAATTCATTCAATTCGAAATTCTTTGTCTCTCGACTTATAATTTTAAGGTTTTTATTCCATTGTTGAAAATCGAAGTTGTGTAACGCATATAGTTATCGATTGATAAGTGACTTCGTTTCCAAGCTTTTCCGTAAGTCAATCCAGCTCGTCTTTATTCTCTTATTCCATTCATGAGTTGCTAACTTACTATTTATCAATAGTGTGATTTTTCTCAGGTGACTGATCGAGTGGAATCAGAAATTAACAGATAGGGGAATGGCCTGCTCTAGATGCTCTCGAAGCAGTCGTAAGCCTAAGGTAAGGTTTGAAATCCTTAGGTTTAGCCTAGCCCTTTATCGAAATAGAATGCGAAGAAAATGGAAAAAAATCCCGCCGTGAAAGTGGCACGAACCGGGATATCCTCTAGGAAAGATAAAGGCATTAGCCAATCCCAGGAACGGAGCAAGGTATGAGTTCGACACCCGCTTAGCCCATAGCTTTATGGCTTAGAAGAGTCGCTGGCATTGGCTCTTTGCTTTAGGGACAGTCGATCAAGGGGATGACGGAAGATGGCAGAGAATGTAGAAGATAGCCACAGACAAGGGCTTTCGGCAAAGAAGGTGTAGGCGGAATAAGCTGTGATTGGATTGGACAAAATAAATGCCTTTTTTTTTTGACACCATTGGTCCATGCCTCTCTCATTCTAAAAGTAGCTGTCTCCATCCCTTCTATGAGCAGGGCTTTGAACCTCGGATGCAACTAATAAACTTTTTTGTTCTTCTGTAAAGGAAAGGGGCTGGGAGTAACTACTATTACTACTAAGGGACCAAAAAACCTTTCTCGTCTGTCATGGAGAACCTTCCCGGGCTCTAGCTCTACCATAGACTTAGATAGACTTAGAATAAGCGGGACTAGAGGACAAAGCATCGAGAAGAAAAGCCTTCAGAGCCAAGACCTACTCCTAAATCAGCAGAACTACGGATGAAGCAATAACTCTCATCCTACAGACATCAAAGAAATCGCTGTCTAAAGCCAATGATTAGCGAGCAAGCAAGCCAAGCCGCAAGGAAAGGGTCACCGAAGTAGGGGACCGCAGCTAGCGAAGTGAACCGTTAGAAACCGGGGTATAAATAACAACAAGTCAGGCATGAAAGCCAAGTGAAGTGACCAGAGGGTTAGGGTGCGGTGCCAATTCTTAAGAGTGGTGTGAGGCAGTCACTTCGTCACGACGAACAAAACCGTAAAAGCAGATGTCTGGTCTCGGTTAAGCCCAACGCTACATGGTTATGTAGCTCTTATGGGATTCAAACCCATGATACAAGAAGGTTGTATATAGATCTAGCAAATCAGTGTCTTAAGCCCACCCGGAAGGCTAGTTGGTAGAGCGATCAGTTTATCTGAATAAAGGTAGGTTCGAATCCTACTTCTTTTATAGAAGTGATTCCGGTACTTACTCGACGCCGGAAAGACTGAACCAGAGTAGCTGGAAAAGGAGTCTTTCTTAGGCTTTGGGGATTAGCTTTACTGACTAAGCTAAGACGGGATAGAAGGGCATACCTCGGAAATTCTTTCATCACAAGAAAGTAAAGTTAGGAAAGAATGCAGCTCAGTCAAGAGATTCGGGTTAGGCGGAAATGGCATATCCAGGGCACGGCGCAGAGGATGTTCCGGTATTGTCAAAATCAGATAGGAACGAGGTGGCATTGGAGTAAGTTAGTTACAATTGACATTGAAGAAGAACTTGAAGACTAGGCGCCAAAGACAAGGGCTCTTTCTCTAGTAGTGGACTAATCTTGATATTCCTAAAGCAGTAAGCGAAAGAAGAGGTTAGAACCAGCTCCACCGGCTAAAGGTACATGGACTCTTCAGAAGGCTCAGGTTTAATAACAGAATCTGAATCAGTAGCTTTAGGTATAGGGATTCCGGTTCTAACTAAACAATAAGGTAATGGGGTAGACCAATTCAACAAGATTCGAAGATGCTCTAGGTAGAGGTTCGAAGAGACTGAGCCAAGTAAAGAGAAATTGTCCGGGCCAAGAAAGCAAGCCGGGAAAGAGGAAAGCAATTCCCTTCTTTCGGTAAAGAAATTCTTTGAACTTCTCTTGAACTGCAATTCTGCTTTTCACTTTGTCTACCATCGGCGGAGGGCATCCCTTCTCAGCTTCCCTTGTTTTGTCTGTCATCGTATTTGACTTTCTCGATATGAGTCGAGTGACTTCGTACCATTGAATAGTATAACATAACTCTTACCAATACTTCTTTCCTTGATTGCCTTTCGGGAAAGTTAACTAATTGAATTCTCTATCTCCTCTAGAGCGCAATAGAATTCAATTAGTCTTTCTCTTCCGCATTGCTACTTATGGCTAGCACAGGAAATTTAACTCACTGTATTACCTAGCTGATTGCACATTAGTAAAGGTATTTATCCTGCCTTCATGCCTTTGCTTTGAAAGTCTTTCTGTTCCTGATTTAACTCCTTCATGCCATTGATTGATGACTTCGTATCTTGTGTAAGAAAGAGATATTCCATCAAGTTTATAGAGACTGAAAGCTGCCTAAACTGGATCAATAGAATAGAAGACAGGTAAGAACGAATGCGAGAGAATGAGACTCGTAGGTAGTATTTGTTACTTGCACCGGTCGTTACACCGACGCCAAATTAAGGCCGACATGGAGCCATGCGCATGATTCCAAGAGTCACTAGAGGCGAAACTTAGTAAGAATAACAAGTAATGTCACGAATGGATGAAGCAAGCACTTTTAGATGGTATCGATCAGAGCCAATCAAGCCTTTTCCCTGATTATCGTCACTTAAATCCCACTAGCCGAAATCGAATCCGTCAAGTATCAAGTAAGAGATAAGCCAGAGATCCAGATCATTAGAATACGTCACCGGTCCGAGATGGGCCTTCTCGCGAAAAAGAGTAGGTTATTCCTATCACTAGGAGTAGTAGCGCTAGCGGCGCAGAAGGATAAATAAATAAAGTAGCTAAGCGCTAAGAAGCTATCTAGATAGTTAGTTTCCAGCTGAGGGAAATTGGCTTAGATTGGTCTTAGCTTCGACTCGTAGTCTTCGACCACTCTTCTTCTTCTCCCCGAAGGTTGCTTGCTTCCATTCAGGTAGCTATTGCTGAGAAATGGCCGAAAAAAGGAAAGTCTTATTCCACTTGCTTTCTCGCTTGACTTGAAAACTGGAAAAACTAACTAGGCAGCTATCAGAAAGAAAACAAACAAGGAGTTGACTACGCAGGCTTTTTAGAGAGAGAGAGTCAGGGGGTTTGCTTGCTGGCTCTCAGGGCTTATAGTCGGTTCTAATCTAAGTCCCTTTCATTAGCTACGCTCAGGTTTCACCAACTTCGCGTCGGGTTCACTTCAGTGAAATCTTGTTAAAGCAAACCAACGGTTGGTTTAACCTTAGGACGGTAGCGAAAGGAACCTTCTAGCTAACCGGGTCAATTCAAACTCACTACATACTCCATGGAATTGAGAACCCGGCGTAATTGGTTTTCTCCAGCGGCTCTTTTTCCTATATTCTGATGGCCCTGCTACGTCTGCCCACTACAGAACAGGCCTGACTCCCGTGAGCAGGTCCGCTGGCTCTTAGTATGGCTTTTGACTTTTCTGATCCGGCATGATAACAACTCGAACTCAACTTCTATTCTTTCAAGAGCAAGAGAAGGGCACCGAGATCCCGCGTAAGCGTCGTTTGCCCGTTGCCAATAGGATCGACTTGGGTAGTAAGATTCAATTGTGAGATTCAAAAATACGAAAGTAAGGGGCCGGAAATCTTGGGATCAAAAGGTTGTTCTAAAGGACTGTAAATCCTTGCTCCTAGGATCCAAGAAGGGCTTTTTGGTTTTCAAATTCCTAATTACATAACTTACTACCCTACTAGTGTAGTGTCTACTGACTGAGTCGTGAATTAGATTGGATGGGCCGATGGAGAATCAAATTAGGAGTTGTGGAAAGGACTTAAGATACTATGTATCAAGACTCGCGATAGGATTTGAGTGCTCAGTCATTCAATATTTGATGGGTGATTTTTTCTTATAGAAAAAAAGTAGAAAAAAAAGGTAGCTTGCTTACTTAGTGCTTGTGCTAAGGGATGACTTGGTTGCTTTTTTTTTTTTATATGCCCATACAATTGTTTCGATAGATCCCGGGATCAATACAATAAAAAAACCTATGAATTAGAGTAGAGCAGTTGACGTTGGATTTTTTCGAATTGATTGGAAGAAGAAAGAATAGGTGTAGCGAAGAAAAAAAAATAGGAGCTAGAAAGAAAGGGTAGGTTGAATCTGAAAAGTACTCTGTGGGGGTAACTATGTTAAGTTAATTGCGTATCGTAAAAAAAAAAAGAAAATGTTATGTGCTCCCGGGAAAGAAATTGCTACTCTATTCGATGGGCCAGGAACAATCGAAAAAAGCCAGACCTGTACGGTATCTCTTTGAATCCTTACTTAATATGCTTAATATGGTGATACCCCCGATTGTACCAACCTACATATGTCTCTCCTCCATCAATCGGTACTAGTTATTGTCATTTTGATTCCTTGATTTGTCCGATGAGAAATGCGAAACGAAAGAAGGATCCTCCTGCTGGGAATTAGATCCTAAGCCCCCCTACAGAGATGAATTGATCGATTCATCGGATCCTAGATCGGGACTGACGGGGCTCGAACCCGCAGCTTCCGCCTTGACAGGGCGGTGCTCTGACCAATTGAACTACAATCCCAGGGAAAGAAATAAGGTATAAAGCCTAAAAATTCTTATATTAGATATATATTTCATTTCTCTTCATTATTCATATTTTATGTCCTAGGACATAGATATTCTAGATACCCATTATGAATCGCCCGCCAAAGTCTTCCTACTTCTCCAATGTTCCAATCAGATCCGAAGAGAAATCAATCAAAAGTCAGTGGACCTGAATTGAATCATGACTATATAAGCTATTCTGATATTCAGATTCGATATAGATGAAATCGTGGAAGCGGACCTTTTATTGATTTCCTTGGACCACGTAAGAATTCGTCGTCCGATTGAATCTTCTTGTTCCTGAATGCTTCATAGGAATCCATCGCTATTCCTTTCTTCCACCGAGAAAGGTTCATTCCGAGTCACAAGAGCCATTTCTCTCTTTTTTTTTCGTTATGGTAATGCAATGCAAGAGGTCTCGGAAATCGGGTTGTTTCTGATGATGAAAACCCGATATTTAAAGATCGGTAATGTTAGAAGACGACTGTCGGTATCTGATGGTAAGTAAGATACCTACGGTCGGTATATCTTTGAAAGCTCAGACGGAGATAAACGGACTCCTCGAGGGCTACTTAAGGCACTTTAGTGCAAACCAACCAGAAGGACTGGAGCTGTTGGATGTAGCTCAGTGCTGCTATAAATTAACAACCAAAAAGCTCTGCGTCGAACTTCAGCCCCTTCGAGTTGGCCACGGGGCAACAGCCTCTGACGCCCCACACCATTGCGGCAGGAGGAGGCTTGCCCATCAGCCTACTTTTTTGCCAAGACGTGGCAGGAGCGCAACGACCTAGCCCAAACCTACTTAAACTAAAGGCTTGGCCCGGTCTGAAGGAAGAAGAAAGTAGACCTTGTAGAGAAGCGGATAGGAGAGGTAGCCTATAGACTCAAGCGATCAGCTCGGTTAAAACTCACCCCGTATTCCATGTGAGTCAGTTGACTTCGATTAGACCAGACCGACCCAGAGAGGAACGTGCCCAGCCCACGAGGGCACCACCAGATGTTGTAGATTAACTTACTAAGAAAGAAAAAGAGTATATATATCATAGCTGACCGCACCATGGGCTAGCCCATACACCTACTGCACGAGTAGAATACTACTTAGTCAAGTAGAAGGGCCAACCTGAGAGCGAGGCAAGCTGGGAACGGGCTGAAACTGACGATTCTAAGACCAAGTCAGAGACTACTGGACGTCTCGCAGAGCGACTCTCAACGAGGACGTTGAGACTTTTTGAAAAAAAAAAAGATTTTTTTTGGCTTAATCCGCCTTTACTAAAGATCAAGGAGTACACTTGTTTGTATTCCGGCTAATAAGGGAAAGGTTTTTTTTTCAAATCCAAGTTTGACTCTGATTAGATCCTTAGCGCAAGCGCTAAGTAAGCCCTAAACTAAAGGCCTTATGTAATGTAAAAAAACCGAGGAAAATAACGTCAAGTAGAAAGGAACAAGGTCTTACGGCACGATCGCTATATCTTTTCTTTTTCTTTATCTCTCCTCTATAGAAAGAGGGGATGATACGTGGCGTGGTATACCTGATCGTTTGGTCAACGAGACGTACGTAAGTCGACATAGCTCCATTTATCTTTTTTTTTCTTTCACTTAGCCCGCCTCTCCCATGACTTTCCGGACCAACCCGGATCTGCCCTCGAAAGTCTCTCTTCATTTTGGGAGCAGAGCATGCAAAATCGAGCAATTAATCTTATAAAAATTTCCTCGGGTCTCTAGAAATCTATAAAAATGAAAAGCCCGGGTAGAAGCACAAGCAAAAGGAGAGAAGAAAAGTAGAAAAAGGAAGGGGGGAGGAGACTCGCCTCAATACTTCCCACTGGACGAGAGGCGCACCTAACCCACCTACCCACTCATCAATCACGGTGTTCAGCTGACTTGCACTGATAGACCCCTATTGTATTGGAATTAGGCGCCCATCTTTTTACTGTTGTCAACTAATCTCTTCCATGTTCGATTCTACTCTATGTTAGAACATTTCTGTGAATGCTATTCTGATCTAAGTGGTCCTATTCTGTGTCCCGTGCTAGGAAGCATTATTCCTCTTTTCATTCCAAATTCAAGAATACGACCGATACGATTGATTGGTCTGTGTGCCTCTCTTATTACTTTTTTGTATTCCCCTGTTCCTCGGATACAATTCGATCCTTCTACGGCCAAATCTCAATTTGTGGAAAGCCTTCGATGGCTTCCTTATGAAAACATCAATTTGAATTTGGGTATAGACGGTCTCTCTTTTTTCTTCGTGATATTGACCACATTTCTGATCCCTATTTGTATTTTAGTGGGTTGGTCTGGTATGAGAAGTTATGGGAAAGAGTATATTACAGCATCTCTAATTCGTGAATTTCTAATGATCGCCGTGTTCCGCATGCTGGATCCTCTACTATTCTATGTTCTTCCCGAAAGCGTGCTAATCCCTATGTTGTGCGGAGCTGAGCATCTTCTATTCGCTGGGATAAAGCTTTTCCTCTGCAGGGGCCTTGTGCAGTAAACCCCCTACGGGCGGTCGTCCGTCGTAAAGTAGTCCCCGCGAAGCTTTCGGGAAGAGGGGTAGTCTTGTGCGTAAGCATAGCATTTCTGGTCGAACCCGCCCAACCCAACTAAGACGAACCGAACCTGACAGACACATCTTTTTTGGGGAGGGTACTCCGAGTAGTGGGTACCTCGTAGGACCTCGACCCGCCTACTCGGGTCTTGTATGGATATGCAGGAAGGGGTGCTCCTAGGTGTGTGTAGGGGTTGTGTTTGTTCGCGAGAATGGATTCCTCGTCAAGTCAGTTTGGGGGGTGTGGACACACTTGCGCGAATTCGGGTAACGGCTACAAGGGAGAAATCGAAAGGAAACTGTACCCAACCAGGGATGGACGTAAACTCGTAAGCTACCGAGGGTAGGGATAATCGTCCAGGTCTTATTGTGAAAAAAAAAGCTGCCCCGCCACAGCAGGCGGGTTGCTTCCTCTGTCGTCGCCGGGGAGCTCTTGGTGAGGAGACCTTAGGATAAGTTGCTAAAACAAACGGGAGGGGAGGATCGACCCGTTCAGTAGAATTCCGAAGAAAGACTGTTGGCAGCAGGTGGAGACATTTCTTTGCCCCCCTTCAAAAAAAAGAAATGCGGGCAGGGTTAAGCTCGGTAGAGGGTTCGAGAATAGGGTAGGGTCCTGTCTTTAAGATTAAGATAAGAAAAGAGTTCCAAACCTTTATGCATGCACCTTCGTATAAGTGCTGCATACAAGTTCCGGCCAGGAGAATTGGGAAACAAAAACCAATTGGAACCGCTCACATCACAGTAGTAGTAGCGTAAAGCCGTAAGTCGGGGGGCGGCCATCAAAAAAAAGGCTATTACTTTCACATCTCTCTCTCTAGATATCTAGAGAGAGATCCACTGCGTGAGCAACCGACTGTGCGTTACATGTGCTCTACAGGCCGCACTCCATCTTTCTTCCCAACGAGCCCTTTTTTGTTTTGGATTTGGAAGACGGGCGTTGCGTTCGGTTCGAAAGGCATGGTTTTCAGTCTGTCTCCAGATAGGGCCCCCCACTAGTCCGGCTAGCTAGTGAGCGGTTCTTTCGGGCGAGAAGCGGGCCGGCGGGCATCTCCCGCAACGCAAGCTGCATTGTTCGCCACCACCCGAGAAGCAAAAGATTCGAGAGTCCAGGCTTAATATACATGCATAGATAGTGGTCTAATGACAAGGGCCGACGACGGAAGCTCGGGACGGAGCCGTATGATGCGGAAGTCTCACGTACGGTTCCCTGAGAAGGGAGTGGCTACCTACTGGAGCTTCGACTAACCACCACCGGTAAATTCCGCTTTGGGGCCACCCCTTACTCTACCATTATTATAGGGGTATGGGGTTCGAGACAAAGAAAGATCAAGGCAGCATATCAGTTTTTCCTTTATACTTTACTTGGATCTGTTTTTATGCTATTAGCTATTCTGTTGATTCTTTTCCAAACAGGGACCGCCGATTTACAAATATCATTAACCACAGAATTTAGTGAGCGGCGCCAAATCTTTCTATGGATTGCTTCTTTCGCCGCTTTCGCCGTCAAAGTGCCTATGGTACCTGTTCATATTTGGTTACCCGAAGCTCATGTAGAGGCACCTACGGCAGGATCCGTCATCTTGGCAGGAATTCCTTCAAAATTGGGAACCCACGGGTTTTTAAGATTTTCAATACCCATGTTTCCCGAAGCAACACTTTGTTCCACTCCTTTCATTTATACTCCAAGCGCGATTGCTATAATATATACTTCCTTGACCACTTCAAGACAGATCGATCTTAAGAAGATCATTGCTTACTCCTCAGTAGCCCATATGAATCTGGTGACTATTGGTATGTTTAGTCGGGCGGCGGCCGTTAGGTCACCTATTTTTAGTTATGGACACACAAGACAAGGCCAAAACATGTGTGCCGGGCGTGCGACCCATCAACCTACTAGCAATGGGGGAGAAAACATAGCATGTCGCAACACTTGATTCAAGGCGTCAGCAAAACATTGCCGTCTGTTCCAAAAACAAAAGCCCCTTAGCGCCCCGGGACGGGGGTGGGGGACACCCTACGCGCAGGCAACAGCAGCACCGGCTCTACGAAGTCAGAATCGAATCTTTGTGTTGGCTTTCCCAATTCATTCGTGAATAAGAATTCAAGGGCTAGAAGCGAGCGCTTCTAGCTGCTTCGCCTGCTTGCTTCTTATTATTGTGGCTATGTTGGCGTGGCGGAAATGAACGAAAAGCGAGATGAACGTGCTATTTTCAAATCGATTGATAGATAGCCTGATCCGTTCTGATAGATCGAAAGAGTATCTATGAAATAGAGGGAATCCATCAAGAATAAGGGGAAATCTCCTATTTCTATCTATTGATAAGACAACTATTCTTGATCCATCAGAAAGAAATCGATATGTATCTGATGGAGTCTACATCGTACGTAGAGTGCCCAAGCTTTAGGCCAGCTCAGTTCTCTTATCCATCGGTCCAATGCACTGGGCTCATCTCATGGATGGAGGGAAAAGCCAAAATGTAGTTGTGTTGTTGTTGTTCGCCGCCTCGACGCATTCCCTTCTCTCCCCGGCATCGTCCCACACAGAAAGAAAGAGCGCAGAGCCCCGGCCCGACCTGTAGTGTAGGTCCGCTAACGTAAAGCGAGGAGTTGAGCCTGAACTGGCGAACCGAAGTCACTTTCGGAACCATACTTCCTAAAGCTAACACGTGTCCAGTCCAGCGGGAACGCGCAGCGCAAAAAAACGTAAGCTGCTATACCGAATCCCCCGCTGGCCATCGGGGACCGAGTGGTAAGGCCATGATCCGCAGGGGAACGGATCACTCATTCTTCCATTGGGGACAGGTGCACGAACGACAACTCCAAACGTCACACATCCGTCGCCTACTTACCGTTTAGGTGGCACCAGCGATATCCAGCTAAGGTAAGGAACTTCGTGTCGCGGCTGCTCCACTCCGCCGCGGTCTCATGAACTGAACTTCGTTGCCTTCCCGCGCGCGAAGCGAATGGGCGCTGTGCTGTGGGTCAGTTTCGGGGCGGGGGGCGAAGAGAGACCACAAGAATGATTCATTTGGATCGACGAGCTTTTTCAGCCCCAAAACTAAGAATCAATGGAATGTCTGTCTATCCATGAACATCTATTCTATCTGTATATCTAGGGGATCTCTCTATACATAAAAAAGAGTTTTATGGCACGATATGATCGCCTAGCCGTAGCCGCATATTGAGCGCAGCGGATATGCGGGATTTCAGTTGGATCAGATCTTTCGCTTTGACGGAAGCTTTTGGACCTAGCGAAAAGGACTTTATAAGCCTTCGCGCAAGCAAGCGCGAGAGAAGCAAGCAAAGTCGAAGCTTTGCCAGAAGCAAGACGAGGAAGCAGAGCTGTCGTATAAGCGGTAGCTTCCCCCGACCTACTAAACAAAAATACAACAGTCGCGACCTACTTTGATTCAAAACAAAAGAAAGGCGAAGGGTTTGGCAACAAGCAAACGGCTTTCTATCATAGTTGCAAGGGTTCCAAACCTGAACTACTTAAGTAAAGTACCAAAGGCTGCTTTCGGTTGGTAAATGGTAAATAAGGGGGCTGTTCACTACAAGCTATCAGCGCTGTCTTAGATTGAACGTCGACTTATCTTATTGCCGTTCAATCTCTAAGGCGGGTTTACGCTGAGAACGGAATAGTGTTCGTGTCCAAAGGTGAACAACGCCCTAGCTTCTAGAGTTCGCTGCTTTTCCCAGGCCGGAGAAGGGCTTATACTGCTCGCCTTTGTTTGATATGTTCATTCAGTACCAATACAAACGAAAACTACACCAAAGTGGAAAGGCCCCTATAGAAGCTAGAAGTAACCTCTAGTAGTCTAGTAGTCGGCCTAACCAAAGCGTCACGACAACAGAAAATGACCCTTATGAATGGAATCTTAAGTAGGGGGCTTAGCCCGCCCGCCTACCAATCAAAGAGGCTGAGAGTAAGCGTAAGCTCTTCGAGCTTCCCTTCATTCGCTTCGCGGGAGCCGCACAACACATAGCTGGAAGTCAGAGGGCCCATAC
This sequence comes from Glycine soja, assembly GCF_004193775.1. Taxonomy (NCBI): domain Eukaryota; kingdom Viridiplantae; phylum Streptophyta; class Magnoliopsida; order Fabales; family Fabaceae; genus Glycine; species Glycine soja. The sequence goes on along the minus strand of NC_039768.1, from coordinate 98,204 downwards.
TACCTGCCTAACCCCTCGCTCCGAGGGACCGTAGATCGGAACGTTATAAAACCACCCCATTCATCTAAAAGAGAGGGGAAGGGGCCTATGTATTTGCATGACTCCTGCGGATTTTACCCTATCTACACCCGGAGCCAATCTCCTATCGGTCCTGCCACCACGCCGCAGAACGGGAGCTCGTGTGGAACCTTTTATTTCTGGCGTAACAGCGGTGGAACGTAAAAAAAGATTACGGTCGCGTAACATAAGGGCCGGAGGTACGGTAAACTCGGCCAAAATATGACACCCGAAGGGAGGGCCCGGCGCGCGCAATCCTATCCTCGTCCGAGTTTACCCCTTGCACTTCGGACAGCCGTCCGTAGCATCATAAGGAGGACCTCCCTTTCGGGGTAAAAAAAAGGTACGGTACTACGGAGGCTGGTCTTTCTCAACGTGGTGTATAGCACGAAAAACCTTTCGATACAAGATAGGGCCGTTCACATGAAAGAAGATAATAAATCCTTTCTTCTCTTCTTTCTCTTTCTCGAGGGGGAAAGAGAAAGAGGGTCTTATGGAGGGAGGGGGAACATTCGGGCGCTTTTTTTTCAATCCTCCACTGCATCCAGGATCACAAGTGGAACGCTAAGCAGGGGGGAGGGGAAAGGCTTGGGCTGGGCCTACCTATCCCGATAGGACCTCATAAAGGAACGGGAGCTGTTGAGAGGTTCCATATTGCCGAGCTGAAGGGCAGCACTTCTGTACGTGATCGTAGTATGTCACGTCGTCTCGTCCCCGCAGCATTGAAAAGTACCTATGCACTATTTCCGGTTCACTTCTAAGGAAGATAGAGTTGGGGTGGGGGTCTACGATGTGATACTCAAAAGTATGACCCGGGGAGATACATGCTAACTATGGGTAGAAAGCAGGAACCTTTATGTAAAAAATGTAGGGGGTTACAGATCAGATCTCTTATACTACCATCGATCGACAGAGCGGAACGACCAGAAAAAAAAGTGAAGTTAGAAAGCCGTATGATAGGCGGTAACTATCTTGTACGGTTCGGGGGGTAATCGGCGTACTCCGATCAGTGGGGGGGAATCTTTGGCTCTATCGAACATACAGGGAATTGGAGGTAGCATTCCACCGATGTTAAGTCATGGACTGGTTCCTTCAGCCCTTTTTCTATGTGTTGGTGTTCTATATGACCGACATAAGACTCGACTTGTTAGATATTACGGAGGGTTAGTGAGCACCATGCCGAATCTCTCTACCATTTCCTTCTCTTCCACTTTGGCCAATATGAGTTCACCTGGTACTAGCAGCTTTATCGGGGAATTTCCCATCTCAGTAGGAGCTTTCCAAAGAAATAGCTTAGTAGCCACATTAGCAGCGCTTGGGATGATTTTAGGCGCGGCGTATTCCCTTTGGCTATATAATCGTGTGGTTTCTGGAAATTTAAAAGCCGATTTCCTCCATAAATTCTCCGATCCAAATGGCAGAGAAGTTTCCATATTTATACCTTTTCTTGTTGGAGGGGCGACCGTCCGTTGAACTACCAAAGAAAAAAGGGTAAACCAATGTGATCATGACATTGTAGGTGCTTGCGATGGGGCGGATGCGACTTCCCTCAGTTGGTTTGGGTGGTATAGCCCGTTGCAGAAGTCCCCCCTTTTTTTTATCCATATCTTTCTTTAGTCTTTAGGGAGCCAAAGCTTGACTTTACTAAGAAAATAAATAAGGCTCGCGCAGGGGCGCTCACGTTTTTTGGCTGAGCCTTATCTTGCTGGGTGGGACCGAGAGCAAGAAAGGACGGGGGGCAACCATGCATGGTACTTCTCGACCGTGTCTCCGAGGGACAGTTGAACGAGCGACTCATGAATGCTGCCGGGTTGGACGAGCCAATAACTCGAACGCGTTCGGTCTGTTTTTTGAGCAAGAATCACAGCGTTACCTTACCTTCACCATGATACGGACTCCAAGTTCTTATGGCAGAGCGCGAGGAGATTTATCATCAATATGATGATGGGAATGGAAACCAGAAGCACGACCGACCGGGGTCCAAGATAATCAAACCATCCGTAACAGTAGTAACGTAAGCATGAGACTTTTTGGTAGTACCGGTGAACCAGATGGCCGCGGCGATGGAATCTGGGACGGAGGACTCGTAGTATCTCTCTAGATCTGGCAAAAGCGAAAGACCCCCCCCTAACGTAATTCGAAAGGGGGCTGACCGCTGAGCAAGTACGAGAAATTGGCCCCGCTCCGCTTTATTAAAAGCAAGGACCACTACGGGAGGTCAAACCAAGGACCTATGGAAGTAGGGGCTCGTCCCCGGTCAATATTGGATCAAACAATAGAGGGCCGTAGGTAGCACTGACCTCTTTTTTTTTATTGATTCAATACAATAGGGGAAAAGATCGTAAAGTTCCCTACCGAGACAACAGACACTCTCAACGGATCCTCCGCGCGCTGGGCATACCTCTTCTGTGCGTCTTTCTCGTGGCGGGAACAGAACAACAGGGAAAGACCCGGCCGACCTGCCCAGGGCTCGAGGGCGAGCTTTATTTAAGAGAGAATGGGGAGTGAATCGAAAGGCTTCCGTTTTCGTTCTTGGTTTTTTGGGGCTTTCGGGCTCCTCTCGATCTTATTCGTAGTTGGGAAGGGGGAAGGAGTCTAAATCAATGGACATTAATGAACCATCATTGATGGACGTTGCACATGACACGATCAATTCGACTCAAGGTCCGGCGCTAATAGAAGTTGCTTACTCTCCTAGTAGCGAAGGAAAAAGGCAGGGCTTTTTTCGTAGTAATAGTGGGCGGGTCTCATGAGATCTATGCCGGCCGTCGGAATCAAATGAAGGGGTCGAAGGACCATTCGATTCATTAAGGGGCATAGATCTAGGCCTCTTTGTTTGGTCAATCACCAAAGGCGGGGGGGAACCACTATGGGCGAGACCCCCCGGCCTCGATTCTTTTGCATAGTCCGGGGGCCGGCCGCTGCAGAGCTGCGGGGCATAGCGGCGCCCTCGCCTGGCGCCATTCCCGGATCTAGCAGCAGACGGGCGGGCCGGGCCTGAATTCAGACCAGACTCTTCTTTATTTGAGCTGCTCCCACGCACGCAGACCGGAAGATCTCAGTTGTCCTGGACTGGACAAGTACGTAGAGATCTTCGTGGGACCGGGGAGGGAGTCTCAATCGATCTTTTCTAGGATTCCTTATCACGCCACGCACGGAGATCTTTCCATTGATAGATAAGAGGGCTCCCCCCTTGAACTCTTAAAGGTTAGGTTACTACCTGCCTCTACGGAAGAGGTGTACTTTGTACCGCCCGGAGGTCATATAGATAGAAACCCGGAGCGATAAGAACGAAAGCCCTACCCACAGCTACCACTACTGGCGCTTCAAAAGGCTTAGATTTCTTCTAAGGGCGCTACAGCAAGCTACCTTTTTGTCGTGTAATAGGGAGGTGTAAGCCTCGAAAGCCTTTAGTACTTCGGTAGGGCGAGCAGCCCTTAAACCAAAAAAAAGGTTTGGAACTCTTCCCGTATTTCTTCATTTCATTCTCTATTCGGCCCGCCTCAAACAAAATGAGAAAAAAGTATAGGACTATTGATTCGAAGTCACTACGAAAGGGTCGGTCAATAGCATAGCTCTTTATTTCCCCGGTCTCCTTTCGAAGGAAAGGCCTTCGCATTCCCAATCCGGTAGGGGGCCGGACGGCTTTGTTTGCCCCAGCTTGGCTAATCGCATCCCCGCGCAACGACATTCTTCGCCCCTTACCGTTCTCGCTCAGTCTTTGCAACGGCTGGGGAGGCAGTCGTAGAAGCGAAGCCTATCGCCACGCCGACCATCAAATACGAGATTGGGCCCCTTCTCAAAGATTTGATGGAATGGCCCACCCAAGAGCGCTTATGTAATATGGGAACTCATGGCTGGAAACAATCCTTATGGTTTGGTAGGAATAATCAGAATCAAAGTCCAGGTTGGTTGGTGAGCCTAGTGATAGGAGACTATCTAGCTTGGTTCGGAGAGCACTTGTTGGGTTAAAGATTTTTTTGTTGCTAAATGTTACGGCCTAAATGCTGAACTATTGACCCTACTTGTTCGGATGGGTGTTCACCCCAAAGTGTTCCCGGACCGCATGCATACATACGTAAGTAACTTAGTGCAACATGGGAAATTTAATTGAGAGGAATCAGCAAAGAAAAGAAAAACGGGTCAACATCTTAATGTGTATTTTAGAGAGATTGTCCTCGGCTCGGGCTGAGGAGTGTCCACATGAGTTCGTTGAGGTGTCTACACAGGTTCGAAGACGCTCTTTTATATTCTGTCGAGAGTTCGGATTGCTCCACCTAAGTAGAACGAAAAGAAGGAATTGGAAATTCAACAACAAAGGGGGAGCCAGAAGCTTCGCTTCCGGTAGGGGGATATAATATATATGAGGCTTTCGTTCGATACAAAAGATTCATCGGGGTGGGTTACTAATCCGATAGATAGATGAATCAATGAATTGAACCGCTGGACTGATCTTATAAATGAGATTGGTTAGCTGCTCATTCCCAATCTCGCTTCATTGACCGGGCATCGAAATCTTCGAACCATCGCCTTACAGCCCGAGCAAAAAACCGATTCCGGGGAGGAATCGAAGATTGGCCATTGGATCCGACTTCGATCGGAGAAAGCCTCTGGAATTGGAACAGATGTGGTTCGCCCGGTTGCTTACTGATCCCTCGCTCGGGTAGAGGGAGAAGCCCTGATCTCACTCCATCGATACAACGTCTTGAGCGACTGCGATGAAGAGGGAGATGCTTGACTCGACTGGAAATGACGGGTCGACAACTCCGAATCACAAGCTATTTACTACTGTATTGTATTACACGGTAACGGTAAGTTAAATGGTGTGCCTTGTTATAAGTTATAGAAAGTACATAAATTTGTGTAGGAACGCTAAAAAGTAAATATACTATGTTATTGTCTGATTAGGCTAGGTCTTTTTCCTTTTAGGAGTGAGGAAGGCATATATAAGGCATAGATCACTAAAGGAACCTTTCCCTTATATATGATAGCACCAGACGCGCCCCCGCCTTCCTTGTTCAAGTAGTTCAAGAGTTAAGGGCGTAGCAAAGTTTGTGGGGGAGGTTTTCCTTGATCTCTATGACCTCTCCGAAGGGGCCACACGATATGAATGGCTGCTTAAGGAAGAGGCCCAAAGCAAGCAAAGGAAGGCTTCTTTCTTCCCAAGACACTGACTATCGTGACCCAAACTTTTAAATTGATGTGGCTGAGATTTGCCTGAAACAACCTATGGTCTGCAATCCTCTTTAGGCCAAGGGATGTTGAGGCTCCGGTATCACAGGCCGTAAAAAGAGAAGTAGTATAAAATATTAGGCATTATACTCTGACTCATATATTCAGGTAATTTTTTCCTTATACTCGGATCTTTCCGGCGAATGTTTATAATGGTCTGCTCATGAAACTTCGGGTACCTTGACTATCGATAAATGATGTTCCCCAGGAGCAAAGCCATCTAAGCCAAGATCGTCAGTTCCTTTCACTACCAGCCGCCGCTCAACAGCATCGGAATCAGGGAAGGCGGATTCCATAGTTGCCTCACAGCCTGCCTATTCGAGAACATCTTCTCGTGGGATATCTTATGATCTGACTAAGATGAGATTTGACCTCGGGCCTAAATGCCTTTTTCATTGCTCAGTCCTTTAGTTCAAGCGGCATCCACTGTCGAATCGTTTTGCCCCGTTACTCCGCTCTGCTACTCATACGTGCCAAAGAGACTTCCTTTACCCTCACATGCATTAGGTGCCTAGCCTTGCTAGCTAATTCTACCGGGGATTTGTCCAAGTCTTCTTCCTAATAAGGATTTTTGCAACCTATTATGTTATGTGAAGACCTCGTAGGCGAATACCTGCTTCCTCAAACGAAGGCGGAGGAGGGCTACGTTTTAGTAGCGAATACGGTCCAACGAGGTAGAATACTTTCCCTAGGGGAGCTCTAGACTTTTTTTAGTGATTCTCCCCTTCCCCATAGTAAGCCAGCCAATCCCCCTGTCGCCTCCACCCATGATTCATGGAACCATTCCTTCGCGTGCCGTAGCTTAGGATTCGTGCTATTGCTATTGTTTAGGGGCGGATCAGAAGAAAGATAGGGGCATCGGCCTCAGCTAAAGCGGAAGAAGCCCGGATAAAAAGAGAGATGGATAAGCTAACGACTGATTAGGAGAGCGAGACCCACTTCTCATTCTTTGCAGCAGCTTATTTGAATACCGGTGTAAAGGCAGCTCCCGAAATAGGATTTGATCCCTCTCAAGGTTATGAGCCAGCTAGCTTGACCTTATTTGTAACGAATTCTTTTCTTTACATAATCATACCTTTGGACTAAGGCGAAGGCCTGAAAAAGGAGTATAAACTCTAACTATTGGCACTGGTCTAGCCGGGGGAACTACTCACAGAGACTTTCGTACGAGCCCAGGAAAAGCCTCATTCTTAATAAACGATGGTCTCGCGTAGAAATGGTTAACCACTAGTTCCAAGAGCCATCTACGAGCCTGATAAGGCGAAAGAACTACGAAGGACCAGTCTTGGTCAGACTTTAGTCATTTCGAGAAGGAGCCAACTTGAAGAGGCGAAGGTGGACAAAGCGAGCGAATCAGTACAGAATTTGGGTGGACTCGTTGGCTCCCCAAAGAGGTGGGCATTGGCATCGATCCGGCATCGTCAAAAAGGAAGCATTATCCGGGTCGCGGCGAGAGTCCCTGCCTACGAAGATTTTAAAAGAAAAGAGTATGGTATTTAGTGAGACCACAATAGTCCAGCAAGCAAGAATTGGATTTATCCAAAGGTATTATTATAAAGTGAAAAAGAGCTAGCTGCAAGCTTTGGACGGAGTGGGACCTGCTTCTTAGGGCAGCTAGTGCTTACGCCCCTTTAGATTAGAGATAGGGGGCCAAAGGACACAGACCGACAAGCTAGATCATCGGGGGAGGTAAGAACCACTTTCTACTCTTGTTACCGGGGAAAGCTCCAACTTGAGGCTTTAGGCAATGAGAGTAGTGGGGGCTATTACTTTACTTCACTCACTTCAGAGACAGAAAAAAAGAAGAAAGGAGCGGAGCAGCTTCGCCGTCTAGGGGATGGAGCAAAACGCCACTATCTACACTATTTCTTTAGTAGCCAGACCAGTAGAGACTGGATTAGCGATCAAAGGGTAGAACTCATGCTTTGAGTTTGCTGACTTGATTGATCAAGTCTGTCTTGAGTCTGTCTGTCCTGTCTTCTTTCTTGCTTTAAGAAAAATGCATTTCAAATGGCCAGATGTGCTTCCTACCTGCGCCTCGATATGCTTACTATACTAATAGGGCGTTCCCTTCTCCTTCCATAAGAAATGGAATGTTAGCGGTCATGTAACGCTCACGTAACGACCTCCTCACTCTCTCTTGCCGGCTTAGCCGGGGAGAGTAGATAGTCGAAAAAGAAAGGACAAAAAAATCGAAAGAAAAAAATCCCCTTTTCATTTCTTTCTCAATTCAACATTGCCTGGATTTTTCCCAACCCACCCTAAGGAACAGCCTCCCTTTATCTACGGGCTATGGCTCACGAAATGGTTCTCCGAATTGAAAGTGGATGCTCTGGATCTCGAAATGGAAGGTATGCTGCTATACGAACTGTAAGAGATGCTAGGCAAGGTGGCGCCTATATAAATGGATGACGAGAACTGGCTCTCTATCTAAGCAAGATGGTAGTAGGTGGGAAGCTTCTGGCTCTAGCTTACTCTGCTACAACTACTGTGACTTCCACTGCCGCTACTTGCTTTGCTACTTTAGGTAGTGCAGCTGCTCTACTACCTTTGCTGCTAGAGGATTTGGAACTAGGCCTTATGCTGCTGGTGGAGGTAGTGGTGGGGAAGCTGGTTCTAGATCTACTTTTGCTGAATCGACAGAATCTACTGCTCGGTCGACTGACTCAACCATGTCTTTCTTCATTGACTGCTTTCATCAACAGAATCGCCGGAATCAACCGGCTCTACTGAAGCAACTACTCACTCTGGATCTGCTACTGGAAGATATGAATATAGGCATAGGTAAAGGTATGGTCAAAGGCAATCGCAGTGGTTGTTTCACCCAGAGCCGGAGTAGATTCACTCATAGCAGATACATTGGTTATTGATATGGATGAGACTGATCTCCCTAACGCGCTACACCATCACTACACTATAGATAGGTATATAGGCAGCGGGAACACTGGTAGAACGTTCCCATCAGGCAACAACGGAAGGGAGCCTCTAACTTGCCTGACCAAAGGAGAAGAGGAGTAGTCGAAAAGGAAGGAGTACGATCATCATCTTATGGAACGGGATTCGCTTTATTAGCGGAAATTTAGGAATGCCCTGCGATCAGCCTCAAGGCTAGGTTCAGGTCCGGCTACTACCGCATGGCCATGAGAGATGCGATTCTGGATTTTGGATACCTTAGTGAATGAGGGGCGGATGCGCTTCTCTCTTATGGATGAAGGCAGGGATCACCACAACCTGGAGCTTTATAAGGGGGTTCTATAAGGTTCACGCCCCGTCTAAGGCTCGACCGAGCTGTACAAAACAACGAACGCTATGAATGCATGGGGAAAGGCAAGACCCAACCCCAACCGGAAAACTGGATCTACTCCTTACTATAAGATATATTGAACCGGAAGAGGAAAGAGCGAGCCACAGATCATAGCCTAATATGTATAGACGAGTTGGAGAGCCGCAATTCATATTGATTTCTAATTAATTTGTTTTTGTTTATTCTTCTATATGTGTAAAATAATGAAAATGGTTTCTCACTCGGAAGACAGCAATCAAAATGGGAAGAGTTTTCTCTCTTATGTGAAATTTCATTAAAACCTGTTTTCGATTGACCGAGTCTTTTTTCAATCAATTTATTTCACACTTCCCGGTATTTTTGATTAAACCCTGTTTTTATTGTGAAGGTCAGAGGGTGCTGTTACGTTAAGGTAAGGCTTGAGAAGGTCAGGGACTACGGTAATGGACCGCTGGCTCTTGTTCATCAAGTCGATCCGGAAGAAGTCAGATTGAGTATGAACCAACGAGCCAAAGGTTTATGCTCGCCACGGGAAGCAGGTATTCGCTTGTCAGCTCTAGCCTTCCCTTGCCTTGCCCCTCGAATAGTCCTACCCCGAACAATATCCATTGCCTGTCTCGTACCGCTCCGTGGGCTTTTATGATTACACTACTCACGAATCTATCTATCCAATTTCTTACTGAACTTGACTTGTCTCCGATTGCCATGCTGCGCTTTTCGCTCCTTATCCCGTACAGAACGAAGTGAATCTTATTTAAACATTCATTGCTATGGGCCCTCTTATTGCACTGAATGACGGATCACATGGGGTGGATCCTACTAATGCAATGTTTTCTCCGTGTAGGAAGGCATTTTGAACATCTAACTGGTATAGGGACCACTTCTTTGATGCAGCAATAGCCAGTAAAGTCCTAATCTTCACAAACTGAAGTTAAGGTTTCCTCCAAATCTATCCAATATTTATTCTTGAGCAAAGCCTTGAACAGGACGAGAGGAATAATGGCCTACCTCAGGCATGTTGTCTGGAACTGGATCATGGCTTGAGTCTGGAGAGGGAGAAGCGTTGGTTTACTGATCTCTTTCAGGTCCTGGCTGAGCTTCAACAAGATCTGGTGTTAGACGAAGTTTCTTTCTGGTATACACTATGGTTGATAGTGTATGAGTCACAGGCTTCTCTGGCTGATATATATGACTAATAATTCACGGTGATACTCTCCGGGGGCAAACAAAACTAGACTAATCAGTGTAGGAGAAGTTGAAGTGGAAGCAGTGGAGGCAGAAGGTCGCAAATCGCCACTCATCCGGATTGTTCTTCTTGGATTGGTTTCCCCTTTGCTTTGCCTAAGCCAAGCTTCACATTAAACACAAGAATTGGACCACTTTGTGGGGCGAGTTTGCTATTGCTAGAAGTTCGAAAGGAGTAGTCATAGGGGCTTTGGGGCATTCCCCCAGGGCATAACTAATTAGCGGCCTATTCTTTCTTTTTTGTCTAATTCAATTCCCATCTCTCAAGCTATAAGGAACTAAGGTAATAAGGTAAGCCCAAGCAGCTGCTATTTGAACAACGGATTCAGCCATTGAAGATCTACAACTTATGACTCCAAAGGCTTACGTCTTCATCTCTTGCTTCCAAGTGAGAGTCAGGAGGAAGAAAAAGACCAAGCAAGGGTTAAGATTCGTTCTCACAGAGAATTAGGGAGAAGAAAGAAGACCGTAGGACTCTGAAGTCAGGGATATGAGGCTCGGTCTACAGGCCTTACGTCAAAGCCCGGGAACAGATGGGAAGTGCACCAACGCTCGGATATGAATTGGAACCCCCTCCTAAATTCGGTTAATACTAAAATAGATTCCCAATCCCATTCCACAATCTACGCTACGGGTCAGGGAGGCTAACCATATGAGGAGCCCTACCACTAGGACTTGTTCAAGCAACAAGTTGGTATGGCCCATTTCATACCTAATCCCATGGACATATCTGATCATTGAATGGGGGCCCTCCACAGGGATAGATACCCGAGTTAGGTATCAGTCCCACCTACCGATCATTAGTACAACGACCTGTCATATCATATACCCCAGACGGCCTGATCAGATGTTTCGGTACCAATGCAGTTAGTCTAATGCATTCTGGACTGGATATGGCCCACCTATCTTTCGAGGTCACTAGTTTACACTTTCACCAACCTTTCCCATATCCGTTTTTTATGAGCAAGGGATAAAGGCCAGACAGTAATCAAGCTACTTACAATTGGATAGTACCCCTTCCATCGGAGGACTGGGTGGAGAGTGACAAATATGAGAAAAGCCTACTTACTAGCCTCCGTGAGAGGATACCACTTTGGTAGATGCTAGGGATTGGTGAGTTAGGGCAGCGAGGGATGGTGTGACATGTCTGGTCATCGCATCGATGAGAACGATGGCCGATGATATCCGAGGAGATTAGGCACCGTCGGCTTTTTTACCTCAAAGTAAACTCGTTTTCGTCGTCCTTCCCTATCTAGAGCTGGAACTTGACTAGAAAAAGACTTTTTTTGATCCCATACTGACTGACTTGTCTTCCTGTTGGTGGTTGTGAAAGTTCAGATTTCGAGCTTAAACAGCGGAGAAGCGGATAACCTTCTATTTATTTTTGGGGGAGTCTTTCAGGATCGATTCAAAAGGCCAGTGAAAGTACGCGGACGGAGAAATCCAACAAAACCACACCGTACCGGGCCAGTAGACCTTCTTTCTCTTAAAGGCTGTCTCCTGCCCCCAACTAGCGAGCGGCTATAACCGATGGGCGCATGGCGACCACTACTCTACCCGAAAACTAGGGTTAAGTGGGGAACCTTCTCATCGTGTTAAGCTTGCGAGCCTGTCTGTAATAGGCCCAAGCGTCTCTTGTGCTTAATCTCGAGTCTATTCCAGTGAGAAGCTTCGCAATACCCTAAAACTCCATAGGCGAAAGAAATCAATAAGGATAGATATATAGATTACGCACATAGTGGTCTGGGCATTGATTTCATGTAGTGCGTACCACTGGCGGAAAGTGATTCGCTTAACACACTTGTTCGCTTGAATACAGTAGGTAGGGAAGGACAGGATATTACTCGTCGGTTCTATTCGGTGGTGGTGGCTTAGCTTTGAATTTCTTTCCACTCATTTTGGCTTTTTCCTTTTCTTATTCATGCTTGCTCCACTAGCCTCAAACTCCATTCCAATTTCGAATCGACCCATTAGAGAAGGCTTTTCTGCTTAGCAGAACCCGATTCTCCGCTCAAAACATCTGATCTTCCGACTTAAACAACCGATTCCATTTCTCTCTTTTTTTTCTATGATCAATTCAATAAAGACTTCCTTCTCAACTGACAACCCCTGGGCCTGTTCATAAGCGATATTCTTTGTAGGGCTTTCGGCTGCCTTCCTTTATTTTTGGGCTAAGGCTAGCTTTCCTAAGTAAGTTCCAGAGTGCATGAGTGAATCTTGATCTGTATTCAAGGTATGCCCTTTATAGTTCTGTTAGAATATTGACTTCGGTTAAGCTGAGGTTAGCGAAGTCAATCCTTTGCTTGGGTCCTAGGATAGGAGGTCGGAGATCAGAGCGCTGTGTTTAAGTCGTCTGGCCGTAAGAAAGACTTTCTCTGCGCCAGTCAGAGTCAGAGCTTGAGAAGAAGGGAAAGAGGAAGAAGTATTCAAATCATTCACTCCTTTCCCGAAAGCTTGACTTTATTCTTTATATACTTAATAAGACAATACTATAAAAAAAGACTTGGACGAGAAAAGTAAGATTGAGAACTATGAATAGTAGGAATAGTCTAAAGTGGTTAACTAGAAGAAGAGTCAAAGACTTTTTCCTAGCCGCTGATGGAGACAATGTGGGACCTCGTGCTCAGCCGGTTGCTTAGATAAACCTAATTTCCGGAACATTGCCTCGGTAGAAGCAAACCCAACTAATACGCAAGCCCATCTCCCGATACAATCAAATCAAAGCAAAGCAAAAGTGCCTTGCGGCTGTCGCGCCTCTCTCTCTGTCTCTGTACCTTGTGTTTGTCCTTGTTGTTTAAGATTACTAGGGGTATTTCTATTCCTTCCTCCGATCACATACTGCACATACTTTGTTTGATCAAATTCCCCCTTTTTTCGGGGCTCCCTTCGAACTGATATCCAAAGATTCCCTGTAACAGGATGGTTTGAAATGATGGTTTATTACAGGTTCTGGTGACATGAATAGGATGAGCATACGAATGAGCCGGAACATGGATAACGTAGTGGTTCGAGCCGGTCGAGAGTACGAGATTACTGACCGAAGACTCTTCCATTGAGATGGGCCGAAGCCCTGCTAGCGAAGGAATGCATCCAACAGTGTTCTGTCTCATTGGTCCTCTCATGCCAGAATTTGCTCATAAATCCACTTTGTTCTCCCGGAAATCACTTTCATTATAATACATGACTTATGTGACTTCGATCTGATACCTCTCGATTCAGATAGGAAATGCGCATTTGTCTCATTTTGACTCTCCCCATCTCGAATTCTACTAATTGGATATGGGACTGGTTGTGAAGGGAAGCTTTGTGGGAGAAAGGAGGGCTAGTAAAGGCTTTACTCAAACATATGGGATAGATTACGAGGAAGCCTTTGCCCCGGTAGCCAAGATGAAGTCTGTTCGTCTCCTGCTCTCTATTGCTGCGAATCGAGATTGGCCTCTGTTCCAATTAGATGTTCAAAATGCCTTCCTGAACGGGGACCTAAAGGAATAAGTTTACATGAGTCCTCCACCCGGTTGTGTAAGGGGGGGGAGAACAAGAGAGGTCAACTGGAGTGGAAGCCAAACGACGGGGCCGAGAATCTGTGATCGATCCGAAGAACCACTGCCAGATACGATTCTGCTCCCCCTTCGTACTACCAATGCGATTCTTGCCCGGCTTTCTTTCGGCTTAAGAAGGCTGCGGTGAGAATGAGGATCACTTCGGAACTCTAGGAAAATGGGCGTTTTAGGGCGGGATCTAAAAGTTCTCCAACGTGTTGCGGAGCCTTCGGCCGTGAGAGGGTCTGTCTTTTGGCTTCCTCAGGGCCGTGTGAAGCTTAGCTTGCTTTAGCAGCCACGTGATGATTCAAGATTCGTGGTAGGCGTAGGAGCTGGGCGAAGCGGTAGCGAAGCTCAGGTGGTGATGCAAGTGCGCGGTGAGCGTAGTAGCCCCCTCGGGCATGCTCTTTGTACAACCAAGCGAAGAGCTAGTGAGGGCCGGAAATATCGTATGTAGTGTAGAATCGGATCTGAAGCTCTTTACTAGGATTGGAACAAGCGAGGAACGAGTGACCACAAGCTCCGCTTAAGCGCTCGACATTTAGCTTAAAACATGTTCATCATGTGGCCGAGCGAAGCGCACCTGCGTGAAGCAGCCTAGCATCACTTTAGATAGGAGCAGAATGGATGACTTACAACTGAAAGTTCTTCGGATCGATATATCGTACGACGTAATGGAGATCTTGGTCTAGGTCCGGTGGTTCGCAGAATTCGGGACCTAACGATGTTCGATTCGTCACATGAACGGGAGCGGACGATTCCCTCGTCTCTCCCTTTTTCGGGGAATGGCTGCAATCACAAGCAAGTGATTGAATGAGTGGGGGCTCCGAAAGCACATGCGGGATAAGCAGGTCTTTCAGGAGACGGTCTAGAAAGAAAAGAGAACTCTCAACAAGCTGAAACTAATCAAGATCAATAGGAAGAGGAGTTAGCTAGAAATTCATTTTTTGACAAAGTTCATGCCACGACGATCTATATGGAAGGGCTGTTTTGTTGATGCATTCCTGTTGAAGTTGAAAAAGAGACAAACACTCATGTTTCAGCTCCCGGATCTGCTTGGATTCTCGTATAATAAGAGGAGCCTTCTTAGGAAATGACTGAACTTAAAAGACAGATGCCACCGCTGCGAGGGAGTAACTTGTCTGATCTTGCGGTGCACTCACTCCCGTTACGAGAATGAAATGACGCCCCAGCTCGACTCGAGACCAAGACTCCTTACAACTCGCACCAATAGCGGCACTGAGCGGCCGGAGATTGATTGAAAAGGCAGCCGCCCCTCCCCCCGCCTACCTACTCGTGCTCGTAGCTCGATCGGAGGTTAAGAGTGTGGTCCGGCGGAAAAAAAGAAGTCGTCCGTATCAAGTGATACGTTAATTGCTCCGTAGTGCTTCGCCACTACCGTTGCTGGCGGAAATAGCTTAATGGTAGAGCATAGCCTTGCCAAGGCTGAGGTTGAGGGTTCAAGTCCCTCCTTCCGCTCTTGGCTTCGTCGTTTAGTGGTAACGAGTAGAGTAGGCATCGCCTCTCGATCCAATCCGTCTTTCCCTGGCCTCCCCACCACACTCTTGATACGAAAGAAACCTCCCGCAGAAGAAAGAGATCAAAAGTCTGGGTCCCCTCGATCACCCTTCCCTTGAACCTGAACTGGTCGAGAGAGATGAACCCGCACCGCATTTTATAACCTTCGAACCGAAACCCCCAACTCTCCATGGAATTCCAGAACCTAAACAACTCAAGAGCTCCGTGACCGGTTCAATTCAAGGGAAGGTCCACCAATAATGGAAAGGCCATTCCCCTCCCTATCCGTTTCTTGATCCCTCATTCCACGAATTCGTTGTTACTGATTCATTCAAGGACTGAAAGCTTTTCGTTTTATGAAAAGGCATAGACTCCCCACTTCTTTGTCTTATTAGCGCAGGTCTTCGTCAATGATGAAAGCCGCTGAACTTAAGACTCGAGTTGAGAAAGAGGGCTAGGCCAAGGATAGGAGGGCTTTCAGGGACTGGGACGGGTGGATTATAGAGCTAGGGGCGGATCAGAGGTTTGTCCATTGGGATTGGGCATGGACGAGCCTCGACTGGGCCAGCAAAATGAAAAAAACTTATCCCATCGCATCATTAACCGGTGTAGGATTAAAGATCAGGTCCAGGATTCGAGTCAAATCGACCTTCCCTCTCATCTCAGGGTGAGGCAAGGTAGCTTGCTCAAATGTTCGTTGTTCAATATCTCGGCAGCTCAAGAAGTTGGACTAGCTGCTCCCATTCCTCAAAGCCCGGAGTGGATTCTAGGGGAAGGGCAGAGCCTCACCTTGCTGTAGGAAGGTCTTCGTTGCTGGGACGGGTTCAAAC
>NC_039768.1:15000-77500 GCF_004193775.1 Glycine soja | reverse complement strand
TTCCTCGAGTCGTGATGCTTTGATTGTCGTCTTTCGAATTAAGGATTTGTCTGGCTGGTGTTCAGCCAATGGCTTTTGTCTTCGGGTGCCTTGCCTTTAAGTTAAGGCTTCGTTCCACTCCTCTTCTGTCGCTCTCATCTCTGCCTTTCATTTACATAGATACCCCCTTCTTTTCCCACTCGTTAGGGCAGCGGTTGGAGAGGTAAAAGCTAAATTGGAGGCTGTTTTCCGAATCGTGTGCCGAAGCAAGGTAGTTCCTTTTTTTTCAGGGGAGCTAGGCAGGGAAGAGCCTTTCAGGCTGAAGAATAAGAAGATGCCCATTTCTATTTCATATTTAAGAAAGGGCGATAGGAAGAACAACAAAAGCTTTTAAGGTGGAAAAAAGAAGCCTACTTTCATGAAATAAAGAAGGAAAGGGCTCATAGAGGGTGTGGCTCTACTCTACTTAGGTAGAGACAGAAGAAAAAAGAAATGCAATTCTAAAGGTTACAGAATGATTTAGATTTAAACTCGTCGCCAGGCTGGCTGATAAAGAAGAGGGCGACGGATAAGGTCGAAACGGCTAGCCAAGCAAGGTTCTTTTCATTCCCGCAGTTGGCTAACCAGGGAATGAAAGACTTCAGTAAGCCTGCTGGCCTTGCTTTCAGCAATCCTCAAGAATAGCTCCTGTTCTTTCTTTCTTCCGTTCCACTGCGTTCTTGATGCGGGTAGCCAAGCGTGAAGCAGACTTAATCATCTCATCTCTTCGCACTGTCTCGTCTGCGAGCTCCTTCTTCTTTCGCTCCAGCTCCAGTTCCCGACTTGCTTCCGCTAGTTGGACAATCAGCTGCGGTATCTTCTCTTTAAGATTCCCTATATAAACCGGGAGCCGATCCAGGCTCGTAGTGCCTCCACGTCCTCAGGCAATGCACCATGGCTGTTATCTCTTTCTCTGGGACTGGGACCGCGCCTTTCTGTCTCGTTGAGCTTCCGGCTCTCATATGCTACTGGGTGTCCCTCCTGGACCAATACTCTTCCAATGGCATAGTCTGATGCTTCAGTGTGCACTTCGAAAGGTACAGTATAGTCTGGCAACCTCAATACAGGTTCCTCCGTCACGGCCCTCTTCAAGTCCTCAAAGGCTCGCTGACACTTGCCCTATCCCCTTAACTTAAAGCCAATGCCAAGGCTTTCTAAAAAATATCAGTGAGTGGACTTCCTAGAATATCCAGTGATGAACCGACGAGTTCAAAAGGCCAAGAACTGATCGTAGCTCGGTCACGGGGACTCCCCACTCTTCTATTGCCTTCACCTTCTGCTTGTCCATCCTAATCTGGCCATCCCCTATCCCAATGCCCTAGGAACAAGACTTCTCCCCCGGGAGTCACTTCTTTCCCTGTGGCACCTTTGCTTCCTAAGCCCCAGATTCCCGTCTGAAGAAAGCGTAATCCGACTTTGAGTCACAGTCAGTGGGCATCCACTCATATTTAGAAAAAAAATAGATTCTAGCTGACCCCGATAGATAAAGGCATCCATCTCTTGACCTCTACTTTAACTTTACACCGGGCTTTGTTGGATGTGAGATTGCTTCCTTCTCAATTGCACGCGCATATCTTATCTTATTAAAGAGTAAGCGGCTAAACAGGGGGGCTAGCTTTCCTCACGAGTACGTTTTGGATAGCTTTTAGTTGACAGGGTTTGATCCCTTACCAAGTTGTTACTAACTAAAAGGCGGTACCTTCCCTTCTCCTAGACTTGACTGATCTCATCCCCTCTCTAAGGGACTTGGCTCTTCCCCGGCTGGATAGACAGGACAAAGACTGCTTGCTTCAATGCCGTTGGCAGACGAGAACCGTAAAAGAAAGAGGGTCTTGCGCTTCTTAAAAAAAGAAAGTCACGAAAGAGGTAATGAGACATAGCAGCATCGAGATCTCAGCCCTAGCCGGATGATGACGCCTTTCCTGTTTAGGGGATCGAACTTAAATGCTGATTTCGACTCTTACGGGTGCCTTGTGGCTAATGCATGGACAATGGAAGTTAGACCTTCTACTTCTAGCCATAGCCCTTCCTTCTATTTATTATGGATATGGATACCCCTTATTTTTATTGAGCCAGAGTTGGGACTTTTGCGGCATCTAGTTCAGTATCAGATAGAGCAGATAGTTTAGTCCCTTGGCAAAGAAGGTTGACTTCTCTGTCACTTCCGTACTTCTGTAACTTCTCTTTAGCTTATTAATTGAATTGGTTAGAAAGTCTTTCCCTGGTATTGGCTAGAAGAGAGGGATTAGTCCCCCTCCAACACTGACTTCTTAGTCGAGTAGTTCTCTTTCTCCTTAGTTTCGGTTTTCTCGAAACTGGCTACTCCTTATGATATGCCACCTCAACCCCCGATCTAAGAGCATCTGAGAACATCTCCGGCATTGTCGAGGGAAACTCAGATAACCGGAATGATTGGCCTTCATGCCTATCCCCATCGATCAGAACTGGCAACAGATCTTTCAGCGGATGTAGCAGCGGATCAATATCAGCTGTGTTCAACTCCTGCTACTGGGTCAACTCCAAACCAACATTCGGGAAGGGAAGCCAAATTCTTGAACTAAACTACTTCTTCCTTTTCATTGATTGACTAATGCCCCTCGGTTGAAAGAGAATCTTTTACCGCTGGATCATCTGCAGAAGGTGGACTTTTTCTTTCTCGTCTCGTTGTAAGCTTCATCTTCATTCCGGCTTGTGAAAAGAGCTGATCTTTGGCTCGTTCTTGGGCCTTTGATTTGTCAATCCCAAGCCCTATCCAAAGGGAAGGAGGTGCATTGACCTTGTCAGTTCATAACCATTTCTTGTCCAGGGGCAAAAGCATCTTCGTAGGGAAGCCCTTCGCTCATTCGTCGCTCTTGTATTCTCAATCGCATTTTTTCTCTGCTGTGTGGCTACAGTAAGAATGAATTCCTATGCGTCCGCAGCTAATGAATCTGATGTCATTTTTTCTGTTTTGTTGTAATGCTAGCGAAAGGCTTTAAACGAATCCCTGACTTAAAGGGAATGGGAATAAACAACTGGCTTTCTTCTCCTAGTGCAATCAGTTCTGGCACAAGACAATCCTGATTCAATTCCCGAAAACCTGACACCAGCAGTTTCTTCTGGGCATGTCCCTGAGACTGAGATGAGTGCCTTCCTAAACTAGATAAAAGAAGCGTTCTAGTGGCCTAAGCTCCAAGTTAGGGACTCCTACCACCGGCTGAAAGTGCCCCATAACGGGCTAGGTTTGTATGATAAGTAAGTAATGCCGAGTTTCAAGTGGATACTGCTCTTTGCCATTAGAGCACTCTTGTGGAAATGAATCCGATGTGAAGCTGTTCCTCCGCTAGAATAAGGGGCATGATCGCTGATCAGCAAAGGAAGCAGTCACTGATCTTCGACCACACCCTACGTATGGATGTCTTTCTTTGTAAGAAAGAGATTGGAAAGCTCCGACATCGTATTCGCCCTTTGGCTAACCAGAGTCAAAATCAGAGTAAGGAAGCAGCGAATAACTCAAATTCTCAGAAGAGAAGGAGTGCCGGGGATTACTACCTTCGCCACCGACTTGTTACCGCACAAGGAAGGTCGTTAGGTCAGGCGGATTCCTAGCCGGCCAAGTCCTTCCTTAGCAGCATTAGAGGAGTTCTCAGATGCCGGTCTTCCTCCTAGCTTAGGACTTTGAACCCACGCGACTTTCCTACTGAGAACAGAGCTGCTGGGTGAATTCTGCTCTGATTCCTGGTTATCCTTGTTCTTAAGTTGAAGTCCT
The DNA here is from genome assembly GCF_004193775.1 of Glycine soja. Taxonomy (NCBI): domain Eukaryota; kingdom Viridiplantae; phylum Streptophyta; class Magnoliopsida; order Fabales; family Fabaceae; genus Glycine; species Glycine soja. The sequence continues at coordinate 73,734 of NC_039768.1, read as the reverse complement.
TTGTTGTAGTTCATTTCCTTTGTCTAAAGTGATCTATTAGAGAGCTTCCCTGTGACTACCCGAAGGGTAAGAAAGAGATGCTCCGTGTAGCTAACCCCAAGTCTGGTAGCCTTTGAAAATAGGTTTATGACGTAACTGCCTATCATGCCAAGCTTGACGCTGTTGCTCTAGCACAGGCGGTTGCCATCTTATTCGGGATGGATCAATTTGTGTAAACGATCGCTTTCTATGTCTCCCAATCGATGCGGTACTGCCAATCGTAGACTGGTGACCGGGGAATGATAGCTTCAGCACCATACACCATGATGAATGGAGTGTTTCCAGTCGTTGTTTTTAGGTTTTTAGTGTATATGCCCAGCTGTAGGTCACCTATGTGACCAATCCTCACCATTGGTTTCACAGCAATGAGTAAGCATACTAATGAAGACCGAGTTGATTTGGCCTGTCTATTCGATCTAGGTGAAGCTAAGGGGCATGAGCGTGATAAGAGGGATTGCTTTCCTCTGTATCTACGCAATTTCCCGCTTCTTTTCCTCGCGTCCTCCTTTCCTTCTTTCATTCTTTGTTGGCTCGCAGGGATATCGATTACTGGTCGTAAGGGGCGGGATATCTGGTTCAGCAGCAGATCCTAATTACCCTTCTGGTGACTCCGTAACTCATTGCTTCCTCTCTTTTCAAAGCTTGTGGGTGCTCTGCTTCAAGAGTCTAGTCTATTTATCATTTAACGGATTGCCGAGCGGAGAAGCGTTAACTACTGGGATATCGGGGAGTTCCTCTCCAGCTACTGGAACTTCCCTCGCTACATGAGCTATTGTATAAATACAGGTACACAAACTACATCCGCTATAGTGGAAACAATGGCATCCGTAGCTTCACCCCTTTCTTTTGAATGGGGCATCAACAGTAAGAAAGTCAGTAGTAGTGGTACCATCTCTAGTTCTTTACTGATTATGTATATTTTAGCAAGGGACGGAAAGAAGTAGATCAGTAGGAATACTAGGGCCTGCTTTAGAGCTAGCCACACCAAGCCTAGTTCTCTTGCCCGCTTCGCTTGTCGGGCTTAAAGCGGAACTGAGCTTCTCACTAAGAGAATCGTAAGCTTCATTTCATCAAACGAGACTCGGAAAGAGTGGCGTTAAAGAGGACTGGGGAGCCTCTCGAAGTCTCCGATCTCACAGATGGTTAGGCGTTCCTTCGCTTGTTCAGAAGCTTGGCTAGTTCTCCTTACTCGGACATTCTGTTCATCCGACCACCGCCCATGCTTCCAATTTCGTTGTAACGAGATCTAGTTCTGGAGTTAGAGTTAACATCGATTGCTAAACTCCTTTTCGGAGAGCTCAGAAAATGCAGACTGAAAGTGAAACTGCCTGCCTTTCTTTCAAGATCAAGATACTACTACTCCTATGATTTCATTACAGGGAAAGGAAGTTAAACCTCTCAAACTCGGAAAAGAAAAATCGAATGTTTCTTGACCAGGAGCAATAGACCCCGAAAGGTGTGAAGTTCTTGACTGTTATAATAAGTCTTTTGGGTTACTAAGAGTTATGATTCAGATGTGTATGATGAGTATGATTCAGATGAGTATGAGTAGTCTAGTGCTATTTGTATACAGGGTGAAATCATAGGAGTCCAGTAGTATGGAAACCTTCCTATAACTCTCAACGTTTTAATAGCAGCCTTTTTTCGGCTCCTTCACACTCCTTATTGAAATAAAGGGGTGCTTCTAAACTTGGCTGGCAGTGAGAGGTTTCCACCTGAGAGATTTGCTGCTATTCTTTAGTCCGGGTCTACGCTTGGTTGTAAGGCAAGGAATGATAGCAATAGTGCTTTACGAGAAAAGAACCTCCTTTATTCTCTTTAACCGCCTTTGCTCGTTCTCGTTTGATACCTTTATTGGCTAACTAAGAGACTAGGAAGAGGCATATGCCAGAACTGCTTTCACGAATGAATCCCCTGTTGTTAGGACAAAAAAGCTGCTTGGGTCTCCCTTTGTTTGCTAGAATAGACTCTTATATGGACAGAAATGCGCCTTAGAGAAGATAGCTAGTTTTGTCCTCGTTAGGGTTAGGGAAAGACCTGCTTGCCGCCCTTTTTGCCTTGCCTTACTATATCTAAAATCTTGTCTTTCCTTTTGGGGATTACGCTACCGCCCCTTACAATAGGAATTCATGACAACATAGTTTCTCTAAGAGGAGTCTAGAGTTAGTTGATATAAGTCACAAGTCGTAGGGTAGCCTAATCCTAATTTACATTGATTGAATTCCCTAAACAGTCGTAAGCCCGTATCTAGCTTTCCGCTGGCCTGATTAGTAGTCAGACTGATGATCTACCCGTCTCCGAGGGGGTAGACCTGCCGGCAACTCCTACGGCAAAAGAAAAGCGAACTCTTCCTTAACTTAAGCAGCGCTATGCTTCATCCTCAAGGTCAACGGTTCTAGCCTCCTGAACCGTCATAATGGACTTATAAAAAGCCTCTTCTGCCATTTTTACCGATTTGGCTATTTGGGCCGTTTTACTCATTTCTTTGATTACCAGGGCATAAGACTGCCCGCTCCACCACGTGCATAAACTAATTATCTCATGATAGGCCAAAGCGTGACCTTTTTTCTGGCCAAACTCTGTGACAGGGATATAAAAAAGGGTGTAATCCCGATTTCTCTAAAGCGCTACGTCTTTTCCCGGCCATCATGCATCGCTCCAACCTCCTATTGCCACAGCCTTACAAGCCAAGCAAGAAGTGAAAAATCTCAATCAATAGGGACCTTACTGCCGTTCCCAGCTTAAGCGTCTACACCTCCCAACAAAGTGAATGTACCTTATGGAACCTCCGATAGGGACTTGGATGAAGCCCGCCGACCTTCTCCACCTGCTCTGTAGATGGAACCTTCGTAGAGCTACCACTTTAGAGAATCATTTTGGTCTTTTTGCCCCGGCCAAGGGCACACCACATTCGAAAGAGATCCCTCAGACTCCAGTCCTACCCCGTCTTCTTAGGATTAAGGTTGCAGCACAGTTTTATGTAGAAGTGGGATAGCAAAGAGCAGAAGAGAAGAAAGATATGTATTATATATAATAAGATAATAGTTGAGAGCACTGCTAGAAAGATAAAGATGGCGATAAGAGATTCGTTCTGTCTTTCTTCACTTCTGATCTTTATCTATGATATTAACTTGAACTTGAAGACGAGTCTTATTCATAACTAGAAAGCAGATCGAAAGAAGCATAGGTACACTGAACACTAACCCAATCCAGATGAAACTACTATTCTCGGAACCCGGCTTCTCTTTTTTAGCGAATAAAGATTGAAGTCGCTCTTACACTTACTATATTTAAAATCTTTCTAATTTATCATATGAAAGAAGGAGAAAGGGGGCTGCTACTGCAACCAAGCAATTGGTGCAGACGCTCTACGATGCAATCAGACAATGAGAGAGCGGACTCTCTTTCTCTAAGGGACACTTCCTCATTTTCTTTATTCCACCCCCTTTCGTCGGTTCCAGTAATGGGAGGGGGAGTACCATGTAGTTAGGAAGATGATCGATGCCTAAAGCATGTCTACTTAAGATCTCTATCCTTTCTGGTGATCAAGATATCCCAAGAAGAGAGACCTGACGGCGCTTACTAGAAGAGAAGGAAAGAAGACACTTACTAGAAATCTATTCCACCGGAAGACTACCGCTTGATTTCTCTCTGTCCACAGCCATGACTCACCCACCTTTCCATCCCCCCTCAAAGATCCACCCGATCGATGAAGACTTGAACCGAACAGTGATCAAATCGACTTTGGAGAGTCAATCCTCAGGGCAAGCCAAAGGAAGGACGGGATAGAGCTCAAAGACAGGCTGAAGGCAGAGAAGGATAGACGAGACAAGGAAGCAAAGGAGAAAAGAAAGATCGGAATAGAATAGAGGTAACGGTGGAACGAACGGTAGACCCAACTCTGTATACTTAGCCGGAAGCAGGGCATTCCACCGATTCCACTTAGGGAGAAAGCCTTTCCCGTATCTATACCTGATCTGCTAATTTCTATCCGGTAGACTTGGTAAGGTAAAAGGGCCCCGACTTATTTGATTTCCAGAATTCGAGTTCGACCGCAGCTGCCCCTTTTGTGTTTTGGGGGGATCAAGTTCCTTGCCAACTATCGACCCCGATCTCTTTTCATTTTTTTTGGTATTACTAGCCTAGCCTTCGTAAATCACACTAAAGCAGAGCACCCAACTATGGCAAGGCCCCCTTAAGTAAGGGTTAGGTTAGTCAATCCGGCCCGAGACGCGTTCGTTGACAAAACCGCCGTAGGAATGGAGACCTTTCAATAGAGCGGAGGCGAACTGATCAAAAAGAGGCCCTACTCACTACAAACGAATACACCACAAGATCGAACTGCACTCATGCCTCTCCCGCATCAAGTTGACCGACCCCCTACGTAGTTCTTCTATCAATCATGTACGTAGGTAGGGTCCTCCATTCTGATTGGTATATCATGAAAAAAGAAAGCCATTTGCACCAGGCGCACTGCGCTTTCCCTTGCCTAGATGTTCGCCTTTCTAAGTCAAGTAATGGTGACCCGCCGAAGACTGGAGCCTCAAAACATGTTGACGAAGACCCCCGAACTGAGGGTTCGATCAGTAGAGGGGACGACTTTCCCTCCCCGGAAGAAGAATAGCCCCGCTCTCTAGCCGACTGATCCCGTGGATCATATAACTGGGAGGGAACGTGTCACATTAGAGGTGAACGATCAGAGATGTCCGATAATTACCACGATGAGGCTGGTCCCTCTTTGATTTTAGTAGACTAAGCTATGAATATGAATGAATAAATGAATGAATGCCGGGCTCTTTCTTTCACTGCTAACCCCAATAAGTCAGTTTCTTAATGCTGATATTTTCTGTTTCGTCGAGCCCCGAGCTTGTGGTCCTCCTTTGAGTGTGGGTTCCATTGGATGAATCTCTCAAGTCAAGGTTCACGTACATAGCAGCAAGAATGGTGCAGCGCCTATTTATCGTTCTCGCTCGGGAGCCAAAACACGCCTGCTACCTACTGTACTGGACCTTCGACCAGGCATTCTACCCTTGTCGAATCGGAACCAACCACCACTGTATTGCGCTCGAACAGTTGAGCGGCCGCCGGCCAGCAACTTCCGTACCGTACACAGATATAGATTCATTCTTCGTACCTGGTCCAACTTCACAACCCTTCGCGGGTTGGTCAGAAGTCAGTCTTGTTTGGTAAGACTCTATTGAACAAAGCAAAGAAAAGAGAGTGCTCGACCGGAACAACGGCCAACAAAGACCGTAATTACATAGATAACTGCTCCTCCCTTTCTCCGTCTTTAAGGCTTTAAGGCGAACGAACCGTATGGCGGCCGGAAAGAAAGACGACCTCACCTTCTCGTAGATGGTGTCAGTGAGAGCAACTTGAGTATCCCCCGTTGACCTTCTTTTGTAGATAGAATCTTCAATGAGTGGAAACAACTTACTAATAAAGGTGCGCTTGTTGAGTAAGGCCGTTTTCTTGCAGGAGTGCTAACGCGCGCCCTTATTCTTCGCTTGCTCCGCAGTACGAGCCTCATACAGAGCTGCGCCCCTTTAATATGATGAGAAGAGGGGCCGCCCTCTTTTCTGCACCCATCTTTATTTACTACTATATTACTATCTATATTTTTTTTGGGTGTATAGCTCAGTTGGTAGAGCATTGGGCTTTTAACCTAATGGTCGCAGGTTCAAGTCCTGCTATACCCAAACAAACCTACCTTACACTATACCTATTAATTAATAAGGATGCGTAGTAACGTTCAAAGATCACTCTTTGGCCTTTAGACTCGCTTCAGCGACTTCGCCCTTTAAGTGAGAAGGGGGTGAGGTAAGGAGTAGTATAAGAGTGGCTCGGTCATCCATAGGCCTCTCCTTATTGGATTCATTCTATTCTATAGGGCGGGGCTGCAGACCAACAATCCAGCAAAAGGGCTTAAAAGCTCCTTTATCAAACCTTCCCCTTTTCAAAAAAATAAGGTAAGCATCAAAGCCCAGCAAACCCAACCTATACAAAGAGCTCTTTTCAGCCCCTACTCCTAACAAGTGAAAGTAGCTGGCACCCACCATACCTTGCTTGCTTCGTGCCCTCGGTTTACTTCACTGGGGCTCTCTTCCCTTCTTCTGCTTTGGTTGGTTTATCCTATCCCTTTAGTACATCTCGGGCGATGAGAGAACCTTCCATACTTGTTTATTAAGTAAGGACAGATATTCAGTAACAACTTCTTACCAGACAAAGGACTTCATTCCCGGGGTTCGATCGGACTATTCCGCCTTAGCTGGTTAGTTTGAGAATTCTCACTTCCCTTCTACCGCGCCGCTTACAGGTTAGATTGACTATTACGACTTCGCCTTTAGGTTAGGATTGAGTCGAGGAATGAACCATCTAAATTGAATCAAAATCCATAGTCTATATATAGAGAGATAGAAAGGATCAAAGGCTTGTAAGCACATCAGCTAGTCTCTTCTTTCTACTTCATACTCAATCAGTCCTTCCCTTTGAAATGGATTCTCTCCTCTCTGAAATGGTGCCCCTAGTGAACTCCCATCGATCAGACTCTGCCCTTGTTTAGTTGAGTACGTAAGTGTACGGATGAGGTTCAGCAACAAAGGGAATTAACAACATATAGACTCGAACTGGAAGGGCTCTGCTCAAGCCTATTTTCTAAAGCTAAAGTATACTTTGTAATTCCGAATCACAGGAAAATAGGGGAATATGGAATGGAATTGATTACTAAGTCGACAGTGAAGTAAGACTCTCGGGAAGAGAAGAGAAAGGAACTGAAATAGTGTAGTTCAGAGTTTGTTTTGTAGTTGGAGTTCCTGAGCCTATAAGTGAGCAATCTATCTTCATACCTCTCCCGTTAGCTACATAGTAACCTCTTCCCTGTCTTGTCTTTCAAGAGAAGTGAAGTGAGCCTTACAAGAAGCCGAAGGAAAATGAGACTAGCTAAGACTAGGGAAAGAGCGGCTAGCTAACTAGCTGATAGAGATGGCAATTAGGGTTGCTGTTTCCATTATTAGAATTCTAAAGTTTCAAGATCACAATAGATCTATAGGATAAGATCCTTATATTTACAGCGAAATGGTATACAAAGTCAACAGATCTAAATGAATAAAAAATAGTATTTATGGCTACGCAAACCGTTGAGGATAATTCTAGATCTGGTCCAAGACGAACTGTTGTAGGGGATTTATTGAAACCATTAAATTCAGAATATGGTAAAGTAGCTCCGGGGTGGGGAACTACTCCTTTGATGGGTGTTGCAATGGCTCTATTTGCGATATTTCTATCTATTATTTTGGGTAGGAAGTGTAGTCGCCAAAAGGCGAGTTGAACGAAGGGCCTAGGGAAGTCGGGGCTGAGCAACCTTTCTCTAGCTTTTTCAGTGGGGGAACTTGGCCTGGGAGGGGCTTCAGATGAGCTCCTTTGAGATCTCAAAGCGGAAATCCTCCGGTTTATGGAACACTTACAGAATATCGATGCACCGGCTATTCCCCATCATGTGCAGCTCCTAGGATCACAGCTTTTATTGCATCAACAGCTGATTCAATTGCTAGTCCTCCAACACCGCTTACGGATGAAGTTCCGCTTGCATTCTCTTCTTTTTCTTTAACTATGTCATATGCTTTCACAAAAGGAAAGAAAGCTGGGCAGAAAATGGTCGCTTGGAACTCCACTCTCACTATGGGACAGAGTAGTTTTACTATTTATATTTATAGTAAGGGGAAGTAGGTCGATTGAATTGATCCCTATCCCTACCAGTCTTTGGAACTAAATGGAACCCGGTCTCTTTGATATGTAGTTCCCATTGGCACTGACCCAGAAGAACCACATCTGTCTCAAGCTCAAGCCGACCCAACCTGAAGAAAACTACTGAATCAGAATCCGCTCTTGGGATAGGAATTCAGCCAATCTTTCCGCAAAATTCCCGGGAAAATGAAACTGTATCGATTTCAATGTCCGTCTATAGGCAAAAATTGACTTGCAATAAAAAATACGGGGTTTTAGCGAGTTGATCGATTTGAATGTCCGTTTATGGGCAGAAATCTATTTGCAACTAATTTTCCCGAGAAAACGTGAAATAAAGAAAGGAGTGAAGTAGCCCATGCGTATATGGGATCCGAACGGTTAAGAGTTATGGCTTTTCGTTGAGGACTTACCCCTTAAACTTAAGGAGCATTCGACTGAGATTAGATTAGATTAGTGGGTAGCACTTGTTGAATTGAATAAGATGTTCTTGCTCAGAATTAGGGAAGGTGGGATCCTATCTTTAGGAAAAGAAAGGCCTAACGAAAGCTAGCACTCTTTTCAAGCCTATAGCCTATATATGAATTATTCTCAGCCATCCATATGGGAGTTCCCCGCCAGCCTGTGGGAGTGCCACTATCAATAGGAAACAGACTTCTTTCCTCCTTATTCTATCAAACAAGCAATTAAATACCTTAGGATATCTCATATTTTACATTATTAATCTAGCATTGGACTCTTACCTGGACTAAGAACACTTCTAGTTCTAACAATACGTTTCATAACGAGCTAAACGTGCTACCAAATGAAATGGTCGAAGGTCTTTTCAGTTCTCCTTCCAATTGCTGCAGTACTAAGGCCAGTTCTTACAGTTGGAGTCCTATCCTAATAGAATCCCTTACCAGCCGAGCTTCCCACTATAATAAGCGAGTTGGAGAAAAAAGGTAAACCTATCCAATAGCAGTCCTATGGTAAGCAAGCTCAGGTTCAGTATACATAGGATATGCTTTTTCCTATCTCTGCTCTGGTTCAGAACCCTATAACTAACTAGGATTCCCTGGTAGAGCCATAGATAAAGATTCTTTTGATGTCTTCTCCGCTTGAGACGGAAAGACGGCTGCTCTGTGAACAACCCTAGTTGCTGGTCCTGTTCCTGCTGCTAACTGCCACCTCTGCTCCAATACATAAAGCAGCTGAAGCTATTGATTGTAGCAGCTCCGTCCCATTCATCACTGCTTTATGTTAAAAAGAAAAGAGCTGCTCCTCTCCGATCTAAGCCCTCTCTCTAGTCAGAAATAGCGTCAGTAAGTTAATCAGGATAGATCGACAGGCCAGCAAAGGCCTTCTACCGCAGCGGGCCCACAGGCCTATGCCAATCTCTTAGGGCAGGTTCTCTTTCATCCGTCTTTCCTAGGTGCGCATCTCCATCTACTAAAAGTAAGGGTGGTTACCATAGATAGATTGGGTCATTCGTAACCGATGCTTTAGCATAAACTACAGCTCTTTCATCAACTACAGCAATATCCGATGTAGCACATTCTCCCTCTTTCGCATATCCGATGCTTTGCAAGCAACCTTGGTGTCAGCATCGTCACTTGAGTCATCCTAGAACAACCCTGCCTATTCAAAAGAAGTACCTCACCTCACTTACGAAGAAGTAGTGGGAGCTGGGCTCTCGATTCAGTTGGATAGCCAGTCTACCTAGGTAAGAGTTACGTCGACCCTGCAGGGTATCCGAGAGGGGCACAATGCAGGCTGGAGATCATCTGGTAAGGAGAATCCCCAGGCTTTAGATAGTTTAGAGGGACTAGGCAATGAGCCCGGATAATCGAATGGAACTCTTCTTTCTTTCAGAACCTTTCTAAGGTCATATATGAATAAAGGTTATATATAAACGATCTGACAGGACTCAATGGAGTTGCTTTTAAAGCGAGCGAGTAGTCTTTGCCAAAGTTAGGGGCTGTCAGGACAACGATCCCTAAAGCAAATACTCGGAATGCTCCACGACTAAGTATACCCATTCAGACTCGCTTTTGTTCAATTATAAATAACTATCCAGTTTGATGGAGATTTATAGCATCATTCAAGTATATACAGATTGAGATCGTAGAAACATGAGCTTGTGATATAGCTACACCTAATTCCGGACCGGTTAATGCAAGAACTATAAATAAAGGACCAAGATCTCCTATGAAATAGAAAAGATCATTCATACATAGCATAGTCCAAGCGGACCCACTTAAAATCTTTACTGAACTATGACCGGCCATCATATTAGCAAATAAACGTATTCCTGAGCTTAATGCGCGAAAACAATGAGGGATTAGCTCAAGGAGTACTAAAAAAGGTGCTAACGGCAGTGGGACTCCTGCGGGTAATGAGAAGCTTAAAAAATGAAGCCCATTTCTTTGAAATCCCACTATAGTAATGCCAATAAAAATAGAAAATGAGAGACCCAAAGTAATGAGAAAATGACTTGTAACTGTGAAGCTATAAGGTATCATACCCTGGGGATTACAAAATAACGAAAAAGTAAAAGTGACCGAGATGCAAGGGAAAAACCTTTGTTTCACATTTCCGGCTATTTGTTCGTTTACCAGGTTCGGCACGAAATCATAAATAAGCTCTACCAAGGATTGCCAAGCATTGGGTACTAACTTTCCTCCTCCATTTTTAGTAACAAAATGAAACAGCAGTAAGACCAAACTGAGAGTGAGCAGCATAAACAAAGAGGGATTTGTGAATGAGAAATACAAGTCACCTATCTTCATATCAATCAATGGGATTATCTCAAATTGATCCAGCGGACTGTTAATGGTGTCCGCCGCACAAGGAGCAATCGTGAGGAATAGCCATTCGAATTTCATTTGCTTTGGTTCATTTTTTAACTGCTTCCCCCAACAAGAGGTTACTAGTATCTCGACCATAGGGAGAGGAAAGACTTGTTTGTTGTAAATCGCTGGTTGGGTTTACCAATCAAGAAAGACATGGGACTTTGGGGACACGAATTCAAAGCATTCTTATCGATCTTGAACTACGATAGGAAGACTATCCACTTTCTTAGCAAACGAGGCCTTTTTCAGTAAGTCCTCTCTTGCTTTAGTTAGTTGAAGACTCCTTTTTTTTATTTTATTAATGCAATTTTGAATTCCACGGAACTTTCTCGATTCCAACGCAACTTATCCTTTTGGAGCTGACGTAACAAACTACGCGAGCCTCCCGACGAAGCCAACATAAATCCTATCCGAATAAAAAAAAGAAAAGGCAGTTTCATTATGGTGGTATACCAGCCGCCTGTTCTGGAACTTCCAGTTCCAATCGAAGCATATCTATCCGTAAATGGATTTGTATGTATAGCCACTTCAGTCGTGCTCGTTGTTTCTCTAAAGTATCTTTTTTCTGGGAACATGATCAACAAAAAATTATTATGTTCGCGATTTTTCATCCACCGATGCAGAAAATTATCCAGTTTTCCATTCTCATATGAGGCCGGAAAGTTTATTGGCAACAGGTCGGCACGAAGTGATTCATCATGCTCAAACATGAGGCGATCATTCGTTAGGGACGGTTTATAGATCATCAAATTCCCACAAATGGAATGAGAAGTGGGTCCATGTAAATGATCGAGACCTCGGAAACAACAACGCTCCTTCCCCATATGGAGTTCGGAACCCAAAGGCAATCGTTGAGTGAACTGTATCTTCTTTGTGTTAGTTGACCTAAGCCGCACCATTATGGGGTGGGGCTCGGACTCCGAACCGTACGTGGGGCGAGTTTCTGCCTCATACAGCTCGGGCCGAAGACCGGGGGAAGTTTTGGAGAGATGGGGAGACCCAGCAGCTGCCGTATCGGACAAGGATCGAATTAGCAAGCCTAGCAGAGTCCCCTCTAGCAGTAGCACTATAGTCCGTCCTTATTTATTCGCAAGGAAGTATCCGCAAGTCAAAGGAAAGCGAAAGGTTTGCTCGACTGAGAGAGCGAGTGGTTAGCCGGTCCCTTTCAAGAAAATCCTATTCCAAACAGGGATGTCGGTTCGGCATCATAGACCTCGGATTCTTTTCCGGACATGTGTCCTAGCTCAGAGAAACAGGCTTTCTCACCTTTGGAAGCAGCTCGTAGAATAGAACTGGCAGCTTTCTTGACTGACCCGCTGTCACATCTCGAATCGGTACAGCCATTCTCTTGGAAGACCTTCCTCACAGGACTCTCAGCATGCTACCAGTCCGATCTAGCTGCCCGGTAGACCAAATCCAGTAGATAGTGAGGCCTGTCACTGGTTGAGGAAAGAAGACGACAAGCTAGTTACCTTTCAGGCAGTTCGGGTTTCTTGTGTCTGACCTTCCCAATGATTGAACTTTCCCTTAGCGGTGCTCTCTCCTTGCATAGGCATAAGTGATCCGACAGGCACTCTCCGGAACATGAGTTCAGGCATGACGCTCAATAGGGCATTCCTGGTATACTACTGAGATTCCCGGAAGCATGAGTCCAATCTCTCTTAGACTAGCAAGTCTTCCGAATTCAGTTAGCAGAATTCCCAACTCTCTCTGACTGACTGCATTGGCTGTCTTTCTCTTGTGAGTCCGGCATGTCTTTCTCTCCCTGTCTTGCAGATTCACAGAGGATGACCTGCAGGTGTATCATCGGGTCCAAGTGGTTGGAAGCTCTGTCTAGGCAGACGTTTTGTTGGAAGTACTCGCTCTGAAATCCTTGAACAAGGTGATCTGCCTGGCTTGCTTGTGAAACTGGGGAGTTAGACAAGGCCAGGCAAGCATCTGACTGGCTCGGTAACTGGTCTCTATCTCCGAGTGAAACTAGGCCAGTCAATCGAGCTTAGAGACAGTGCATGTTTACCTGTGACTAGCTTCTCTCTTTGCTTTCCTTGCTGTGACTGGTTGCTTGCTCTATTGGATTGGCTGTCTTCTCTCTGTGACTAGTGCAATCTTGCATGTGTTCCGCATCTGACTTTTGTTACATTTCCGAGTTTTGGATGCTATCTGCAGTGAAACAATTGAGAAGGATTTGGTTATCCTTCTCTATTGGAGAAGTCAGAGAGATCATGCTTTCAGTACATCTCTCTTCTCTCATTGCATGATGGAGAGTGTCCTTTCTTCTCTCATTGATGCTATTGACAGACTGATCTCAATCCCTTTTGGTCTTGATCAGAGAACGGATTAGCATAGCAATCTATGTCAACCCTTTCAAACAGCAATCAGAGTTTCAGAGTTCATGTCGGAGTCTGCTAATTCCACTAGGAGACAGCAAAGATATTGCTTGCTCAGTCTAGGCAGTCAAATCGGAAATGAGATGGGATTTCCATTCGATTAGCCAACAGGAATCTGTCCTTGTTGACTTCCACCGGAAATCCAATCTACCGGTTACGGAAATTCCTAATCTAATCAGGATAGTCTATCTCCGTATAGGGGAAAAGCTCTCCACTCGTTTTTCAAAGATAGGCATGTCAAAATGGAGTGACTTTTTGATCGACATATCGCTGCAAAAGTCCTCAATTATAAGTGAGACAGGGCAGACAAGCCAGCAATAGAAGCTATGCCCCAGCTTTTTTACCCAACCAGACCTAGGACCAGCAATGCCTGTCAAAGAAAGAAGTACAGGTTGCCAGTCCACTCATTGCTATCTGATAGCCCTTATCACTATTTTCACATATAGAATAATTATGCTATTCGGACAATCTTCTTATAGCGAGTCAATGTCGGATAATCTAGCAAGAGCTTCTAGCGCAAGGGAGTACCAGATAGAGCTTCAACAAGTGGGAATCAATACAGCAACAAGTCCGATGTTGAATGAGATAGCTTTCATCTTCCAATCTTTCCGAGCTCAGAAGTTTGAAAGGGGCAGTCTTCCATGTCACTCGGAAGGCAGATCAAGGTAGATGAACCAATACCAGATGCTTCAAGCCGTTTGGGGATTGACAATGGAAGTTGGTCATTCTCTTCCCTTCCTGTGTAGAACTAGGATGACTAAAGCCCAGCGTCGAAAAAAGATTGACTTTCAAAAAAAGAAAGGAGAGTGGATAGCTGTGATGTGAAAGAAAGGTTAGACAGTTGGGTTGATCGAGATAGGGTTCTATGTCCGGTATCAAGCGAGAGAGAATAGCAGAATACCGATCCGCTACATATGAAGCAAAGCCGGCCTTGCCTGTTGAACTTATCTCATCCCGGGATTGAGATAGGCAGAGTTCCCGAACCGCTGAGTGCTATCATTATGCCTCCGGTAATAAAAACAATTAGTCCGATCTAGCTGGAAAAGTCGTTCTTTCAGTCAAAAGTTTGATGCACTGGCTAGCCTAGACTCCCATTCAGGCACTGCCGGGATAGACTGAATCAGGTAGCAGTGACTTTCTAGCAAGAGACTTTTACTGATCTGCCTCTCCTAACGGCTTGTACCGGTATTCTAATAATGGCCAATCCAGAATAAGAGAGCTAGCCTAGCCCAGCTTGACAAGAGGATTAGGACAGCTTTCAAAGGCTAGAGATGGACAAATGCAAAATGTCTTAGAGAAGGAGCAGCTTATGACGAGAAGGGCTTTTAACTAACTCAAAGGAAGGCTCAGAAGAAGAAGAATCCTCATTAGTAGCAGCAGCCTTGGAATGAGTTTGAGGTTGAGACTGGGTTTGACTACCTTTAGGTGTGTTCTTGCGAGGAGGCCTAGTGAGACAGTCTCGAATTCCATTCCCAGGCTTCTTTCAGTAACAGGAATTCGATGAGCCAGAATAAGGTATAGAAGAAGTAGCCCTCACTAATGAAGTTCATTGTCATTTCATAGTTCCAAGTTAAGTCTCTGAAGAGATTAGTTCTGCAACAGCACTATACAGTGTAGGCAAGGGGCTGCGATGGAGTAAATAGGCTCAAGCAGGCTCAAAATCATCAGTGAGAGAGTCAAGAAACTTCTTAGCATGAGCGGAATAATCTCCAAAAAACATACATAGGACAACAAAGAATATAAGTTGAGAATAGACTGTCCAGGTTGCTCTTTCATGTCGTGCAGGTTAAGCATAAGCTCATACTGACAAACAAGGTCTGCAATAGTCTACCAGGCCCCGCCACAATTAAAACCTAGGAAGGCTCTCCTACTCCATTTACCACACAGTTAGCGGTTCACTCTTTCGATAGAGATAGACTTTTCTAGAGAAATGCCTTCTATCTACGTCAAGAGTGCGTCCTGTCTTCTGTCTCGCCCTAAATGGAATGGCTCTCTTAGTTACGCTGCGCCCCGGTCTGAGTCCCCACGTCCGCTCTTCTCCGCCCGCAACCCAAGAAGTTGGCTTTGCCAACACAACAACATTAGGGCCGTCCCCTTCATTCTATGCCGACCCCGGCCCGGGGCTGGCTTTTTGGGAAGCCCGTTCCCACCGCGCTCACGGCCCGGCTGGCCTTCCAGCGGTAGTGGGAATTCTCCCGTTCCCTGGTCAAAGACTTGGTTGGATGCGGGATCTACTCCACGAGGAGCGGTACGGACGTAGATGATATCATCACGACCTCTCTTTTCGTACCGCTAGGGATGCTTAACGCCACTTCGCCAACTGGCGTTACCTGCGCTTTCGTGTCTCTCAGTGTGGTCAGCACTGGGTGTTTCCGAGCAGCGAGGCTTACACCCATTCGCATTAGTTCATCCAAAGTTCCTTACCCTTATGCACGAATTATTGAATAAGCCATCTTCCTATCAAGGTTAAGGAGTCAACTGAGCATCTCAGCGGCGGGATTGAATACCCGGATCGAGTCAGAGTTCACGCCGCCCGCCCTGAACAAATAGGAGGCGTGGGCCACAGGTCGCACATAAGCCGCCGGGTCGCACGACAGAAGAACACCCAACATACAGATGCACACTCCAAAATGTGAAATATTCATCTTCATTGGAGCTTTTTGGTGGTAGTCGTGACCAACAGCCATCAGCTGTCGGCTCGTTGGTAAGGCGAGAGCTTCAAGCCCGATTTCAGGTTCAGGTGGCACACCCCCCACACAAGCACCACCCGACGAAGGGGGGACGGGGAAAGCTACAGGCCCAAAACCTTCGACCCTTCTTTCTAAATGGGGGTGCCCGGAGCACCCCATCTTGTCATTTCGTTGTTGCTCATTCCCGTTAGGCTTAGGCCGAAGTGTTTGGCGTTTCCTTCTCCGCGCCCGCTCACGCTTTGCTGACCTATCGCGTGGTAAAGAGAAGAGAGTACGAAAGAATAGTAAACAGAGCACACCGCAGAAAGATTCTAAATATGAGAAGTCCCCCTTGGATTCGAGAAGAAGGAAATGAAGAACGGGAACGAAACGAAATGAGGCGTTTCCAGCTCTAGTTTCGGATGAGCTTCTCCCAATTATGTCTGGTAATAGAATAGGGCGGCTTGCTCTGACCAAGACTCCACTTTTTGCTCCGTCCATGGAGCGTATGAATTTCCTGGAATGTAGATAGACCAAAAGAGGGAATGAAGGGATAAGAATAGGAATTATAGTCCCATTGGAAAAAGGGGCACCTGTGGGAACATCTCTACTGACGAACCATTTCAATAGTAAGGGTGCTGCCGTGCCACGAGGCACGACCATAGAAGTAATGAAAAATAAAAAGTTATGTAGTTGGACCATCTGCTCTATCCGTTCGAGTTTCGCTTCTCTAGAGAAGATGAGACGCTAAAAATGAAAGTGTTCGCAACGCATACCGAAAGGATGGATACCAATGAAGCCGACCATTAATGACTAGTTCGAACACCAGGAGCGGTCTGATCCCTGATTTGATCAAACAGACTGCTCTTAGAAAGATGAAAGAAAAGCAAACTCTCCAAATTGTTGACCAACCTTTCCTTCAATGATAGAGGCAAGAACACTTTCCGGCCAGGCCTTACTATAACCAACCTCACAGATCCCACTCCATCTTTTACACCGATGTATCGTACTCTCTCGACCAGGTCATCCAAAGAAAATACTGCGAAATCTTTCCGAAGTGAGAGAAGGAGGGAAGGCGCGCTACAACTAACATAACAGCCAGCTGAAAAACGCTAGCTAGCTAGGCTAGCGCGCAATGGCTTTCTCTGATAGGGGCTCGCTTCTTCAAGCTCCGCCCAACCTATACAAGGTGCTGCTCGCTGCCACCAGTGGCTTATGTAGTGGTCGGCATTCCTACGTGCTCCTCTTTGCCCCCTACTTAAGAATCCAAAGGTCACCTTTGGCTGTTGTCTTGACGCTTTGGTTACGAAAGTAGCCGGGGTCTAGGTTTATGGATGGATTTAGTCAGCGAAAGTCCCTCAAACTCAATCAATATCAACAACATGTCGTGACCGGTTAGGCTTGGTTTATTTTGTCAGAAAAGAAAGTAGGTTTCGGGGGTGGGTTCATTGATTAGTACACCTCCGGTGCTGATAAGGTCGGGACCGTGGTCGTCCGTCTCCGGTTTGCCGGCCGATAAGATCTCTGAGATTGACCAGCCAGCTGGGTTGGTTTGGCTATTCCTTTCTATTGAAAAGAAGGAGTCAGCTGTCTGCGCGAGTCACCTTCTTCTAGGCTCCGCTGGACGACACGGCATTCTCGTTTAAATATAGGCCGGCCGCACTTGTGATGGTTCCCAAAGATCCAATATGACCACTTAGGTCTACGTTGCCACGATATTGTTCTATGGAAGCGGGCGGGCTGTTAGAAGTTCGGCCCGGTTTTGGTGTCGTAGGGGAGGGATTGACCTTTTTAACGCATATTCAGTCGTACCGGCATGGCCCCACTGATTTGTTTTCGATCGGAGCATCAAGCAGCGCAACCCGGTTCTACTTGACTAAGCCCCGTGCTCGTCCAAGGAGGGAGTTTGCTTTACCCAACTCCCTTTTTGATAACAAGGCAGAAACCCCCGACCCGACATTCATTAGTTTCGAATGAAGAATGAAGAGTGCCCTGCCCCAGCAAGCACCTACTCCTATCAAAATGAAAAGCGTGACTTTACTAAACAAGCAAGAAAAGCCCTTTGTTATTAATTAGTAAAGAGCTTTTCTCGCTTGTTGCTTTCTTCGCATGCTTGAGCGCATTAATAGAATACATATAGATAGAATAAAAAATTTACTTGAGTTTTCAATAAGGTAGGTTTCTTACTTAGTGCTTGTGCTAAGGAGCGCTAACGAGCAAGAAAACGGATGCGCTAAGGTTTGAGCTCGACCCAAACAACGGCTAACGAGCCCCTATCAGAGAAAGCCTTGGTTAAGTAAAGCGCGTTAGCTCTTTTAAGTTAAGGCGCGCATCCTCTTGCTGGGAGAGGGGCTAATGCCACTCGCCCTAATGAATAAATAAACAGGAGAGGGGTGAAGCTTGCTTACTTGTTAGAGTAAGGAGTTTAGGCTTTCGAAAGCTCAATCCCTTGCTTTGTTCTATAGTAAGGGGCCTTTTCAATAAGGCTCGCGTAGGGGCGCTCACGTTTTTTGGCTTACCTAAAATCTTCGATTTTTAAGTTGGTAAAGACCCACCCCTTGTTTCAGTCAGAATGAGTCCCCGGGACCCCGGGACATTGGCTTCCGCCAACAGTGGACTATTAAGGATCGCATCCCGCGCATATTCTACATTATAGCCTGCAACTGATTCAGCTTCCGCTTCTGGGAGATCAAACGGAGCTCGATTAGTTTCTGCTAGACGAGAAATGAAGAACATAACCAATACAGGGAACAAGGGAATACCGGACCATATCTGCTTTTGCGCCATGACAATCTCACTCGAATTACGGGGACCTACACATATTAGTACAGTATACCGGGGTCCCCGGCCAGAACCACACGTGCAAGTTTCCCTGCATGTGGCTCGTCCGCGCTTTCCGAGGCGCTGCCTGTGACTCAGCATGGGAGAAGGGGGCGTCACACTTTCGTGTTTAGAGCATTGTCCGAGTGAAGTGAATAGGCAGCGCCTACCAAGCAAAGCTTTCTGGAAGAGGCTGGGCTGGTTCCTTTTCGGCGCCCGCATTTGATTTAGATGTTGGGGCAAGGCAAGCCCCAGGAAAGTATAGGTTGGCTCCCAGCTCCATCTCGGCCGGCATCCTGCTCTCGAGGGGGTGGAGTCCTGGACCGAACTACTCATTGCTGTCTTGCCCCAACCCAAGGCCGTTAAGGTTGGTGAGGAGCATTGTTTTGAGGGAGGGAAAGCGTGGTTGACAAGCCACTTCGAGGAAGCGACTGGAGTGCTTTCATCAAATGATGCATATGGGCTGAGCCATTCCCATCCCAAGTGGTGGCCCGATTCGGCCTGGCCTGGTCGGGAAGAGATTCACATAGAGACTTTTGCTATCCGGGAATATCTTTCTATGTTAGCTAGCGTGGGCGGGCTTTCCTATGATAGTCCCGCTGCGGCCTCTTACCGTCCGTCACGTCTCATCTTGATTTGGCTATACTTGTATGTAGCCAGCCATGTTAGCTTCACATGAGAGAGCCCTTTTAATAAAGGCTAAAAAGGCACTCATCAGTCAGCTCGGCCCCTTTCCTATTCAGCTTTGCCGCCTATTAAGAGAATAGGTCCCGTTCAAGCGGCCCCATCTATACCAGCTGCCACGCACGACCCAATAGGAACGATTTCAGCGCCCCTCTCTAGATAAGAAGCAGAACGCGCCATCACCTACAGCCCTTTCCTCTGCCGGGGACTTCCACGAAATGAAAACGGGCGGCATCGTCGTATGCTCGACATTGGTTGCCCTGGTTTATATCCCGGAGTACTCCTATGGCCGATCTGTCACCCAACCTACTCAAAAATCGAAAGGCTTGACCCCGTCCCGTTTGGAGAATGACCCTTATGGCATGGCTTAGTCAGTTATTCTCGCAGTTCAGATAAGATTCGGACCGCCACTTCTCTGAAAGCATGGTTCTTGCCTTCCTCTTTCCTCCCTCCTTGGAGCTCGTCCATTCGTTAGGTGATCCCTTGCTCTCACGTTCGAGTGTTTGCTCGTCGTTTAGGCCGGTGAGTGAGATTTCTGCTCATTGCAGTCACCTCCGGGGTTCTTCGCACCTGGATAGTACCAGGACCCTTGTGCCCCGGCCCTTGATCAGATAAATCCGCCCGCCCTATGACCAAAAACGAAAAATGAGCCTTGCGACGAGACGCGGACATTCCCCATGCTGCGGTTCCCTCCGGTCCGTTCCCGGGTTGGGTTAGGGGAACATCCGAGCGATTGCCTTCGCGGATCCAAACGCGCTCACAAGGCGCACAATAAGAATAAGACCAATAGAGACTTCATAAGAGACCATTTGAGCTGCAGATCGTAATGCTCCTAGAAAGGCATATTTCGAATATAGAGGAGTGAAAGTTCCCAACAATCAACGAGTTGATCATACCCTTCTTTGAACCGTACGAGCACGTCCTCTGTCACCCCCCCACCGCGCTTACGGCTCTATACCCCAACCCAACTTGCTCTGGCCCCCGGTCCTCCCTTTCTATTCCTCGGTAAGCGGACCGTGGGAGCATGAGGGGGGGGCGGTATCTGCTTTTGACTGATAGAAAGCATCTCTCTTTTGTCCCTCCTGACCGAACCCGAAAAGAATCACTTTATGCCACTTTGTACATTATAGTGTAGGCACCTTCTTTAAACGTGCCAAGCTGTGGAAGAGAGGTGCCAGGGGAATCCATGCTCTCCGCTGAAACAGGGCTTGAAGCCTTCGAAAAACCTTGATGCTCTTTTCTTCCTATCGAGTGGCGTCAACCGGACTGAAAAAAAGAATAGCTGATCGAGCTCTTTGGTACGCGGCTAACCTTTTAAATTGAGCTGTTCTTGCTACTCCCATAAACTTAAAAAATGGGGTGGGTAGGATAAGGACTCTTATCATACAGCTCTTTTTCTTGCTCTTCTGGTGTCCTTTTATTCTCTCTCGGCCCGTTGCGCCTGTTTGACCAATGAGAGTCCAGACTGGAGCTCATCTGATTCATTCTTCCGTTTACTCATTCGTCAGTATCGTCAAAAGCAGCTGAACTCAATCCCGATGGCTACCAGTGTCGATTGGCATTCCGCTTCTATAAACTATATATACTACAGATGTGACCATGATTCTATGTGAGAGTGGCGTGACTTGAAGCTGCACGGAGACCATTTCCTTTTCTTGCTCTCGTGCTGGATGTCATCTCGGTCGGTTTAAGATGAATCCGGGGGAGGGAGAAATCCTCCATTGGCCGTTGACCTTTGATTCTCTTCTCTGAACTGCTCTTAGGCTAAGATTGAGTTGAATCCGCTTCTCTTCCGTATTCCTCAGCTCGAGTTTCTGTTGCCGAAGCTGTCTTGAAGCCCTTTCTTTCCGGCTTCCTTGAGTTGAGTCAGCTCGGTAGCTAGTCTAGTAAAGTAAAGTAAAATAGCCTTGATTCTCTTCCCTTCACTTAATAGGGCTTGCTCCTTCTTCTCGTCCACTCGGGAATGAAGCCTTACCTTTCGCTACTAACCTGTTAAATGGAGTTGAGCTGGCTACTAAATCCATTGCTTCAGTGATGGTTGCTTCATCCAATCAAATATAGGTGGCAGGGTCAGACTTTGAGAAAGAGTCCACTGCTGTCCAGTCATAGTCAGTAGGAGCAGCTCCGGCTCAGCTCGATCCAATTTCCAAATTTAACTCTGGCCTTGTAGTACCTCGCTATCCTCTGTTGGTAAGTAGCCATTCTGAACTGAGCTTGCTTTCCTAACTCTTAAATTAGGTCGAAGTTGGTCCTCAACTCTTCTTCGTTGGAACCCACATTTTGAAAAGTTCTGTTAGGTTCTTAGTAGCAGTCGGCGACCTTTTCTTCTTTTACTTCACATAGCTTTTCGTCTCCTTGATAGCTGGAAGTTCTCCAAAAGTATGAAAAGCTGGAGGACTTTGTACCAGCCATTCCAGTGTGGTTGAATTTTGTTCCACAGCCCAAGGAATGTTCGCCCTTGTTATGTTATTTCCACTGCTTGAAGTGATTGTTACGACCACGAAGAAACGACGAATCCCAACTACGGATATATAAGAGCCAAAACTGCTAAGGGCATTCCATCCAGCGTAAGCATCTGGATAATCTGGAATGCGACGTGGCATACCCGAAAGCCCTAAGAAATGCATGGGAAAGAGGGTCAGATTAACCCCGAAAAAAGTGATCCAAAAATGGATTTGACCTAAAGTTTCAGGGTATGTCCGACCAAAGATTTTACCCACCCAATAGTGAAATCCTGCAAATAAAGCAAAAACGGCTCCCATAGAAAGTACATAATGGAAATGTGCAACCACATAATAAGTATCATGTAGAGCAATGTCTAGCCCAGAATTTGCCAGGACTATTCCAGTGAGTCCTCCTATGGTGAACAAAAAGATGAACCCTACAGCAAATAACATGGGTGTTTTGTATTGTATCGAACCCCCCCACATGGTAGCGATCCAACTAAAGATTTTAATTCCAGTGGGGACAGCTATGATCATGGTAGCTGCGGTGAAGTAGGCACGGGTATCCACGTCTAAGCCCACAGTAAACATATGATGAGCCCAAACAAGAAATCCAAGAACACCTATACTGATCATGGCATAAACCATGCCTAGATACCCGAAGACCGGTTTTCCCGAAAAAGTCGAAACGATATGACTTATGATACCGGATCCAGGCAGAATGGGAATATACACCTCTGGATGACCGAAGAACCGAAAGAGATGCTGGTATAAGATGGGGTCTCCCCCTCCTGCGGGATCAGAAAAGGTTGTATTAAAGTTTCGATCGGTTAATAACATTGTTATTGCCCCTGCCAGTACCGGAAGTGATAATAAAAGTGGGAATGCTGTTACTGGAACGGACCACACAAATAGGGGTGATCTATGCATAGTCATTCCAGGTCCACGCATGTTGGAGATAGTTGTTATAAAATTGATAGAACCTAAAATGGATGAAACACCAGATAGATGAAGACTAGAAATTGCTGAATCAACTGCTCCTCCAGAATGGCTGGTAATACCACTTAAGGGCGGATAGACCGTCCACCCAGTGCCGCTACCCACTTCTACTAAGGCTGAGCTTAATAGGAGCAAGAGACTTGGCGGCAACAACCAGAATGAAATATTATTTAATCGTGGAAATGCCATGTCAGGTGCACCTATCAGAATCGGAACAGACCAATTACCAGATCCACCTATCATCGCCGGCATAACCATAAAAAAGATCATTAAAAAAGCGTGAGCCGTTATTAAAACATTATAAAGTTGATGATTCCCACCAAGAATTTGATCGCCGGGTCGTGCTAATTCCATACGAATCAATACGGAGAAGCATGTGCCCATCACTCCAGCAATGGCACCGAAGATGAAATATAGAGTCCCTATATCCTTGTGGTTAGTGGAGAACAGCCATCGGACCGGATTTGTCATAAAATGGAGATTCTTTCGTTTCCTTCCTTATCAGAGAGGGGCCCCTTCTTAGGGAGCGGGGCTTATTTCTTGAAAAAGGGGGAGTGAGAGGGGAAGGAAGAATGGAAAGAGGGGTGGGGAAGGTCCGGAAAGCCCTCACTTTATTGATGGATGGGAAATTTGGATCCCCTTTTCTTTCCTCTCCCCCCCCGGTTCTGGTTCAGGAAAGGGTCAACGCAAGGATCTTACTTCGAAGCAATCTCTGGAGTTTTCCCTTATCCGAACGGGTCTTGCAAGAAAATAGGATTTCATATTGAGCTCCAAATATTCGCTATTGGGATAGGATGGTTCCTACTAGCTCTCCCCCCTAAGAACCGCACGTGCGAGTTCCCCCGCATACGGCTCAAGTGGCGAAGGTTTGAGCTCGACCCAAACAACGGCTAACGAGCCCCTATCAGAGAAAGCCTTGGTTAAGTAAAGCGCGTTAGCTCTTTTAAGTTAAGGCGCGCATCCTCTTGCTGGGAGAGGAACGAATCCTTCGCGCTTGGTAAGCGCTTCGCTGTAGCCAAGCTTACTGCTAGCCTATCGCCTAGAGCCAAGCTTCGACCGCGACTGCTCGTAGCTTCTGGGCGCCTTATTCCGTCACCCGAGATCCAAGTCAGCACCGGCAAAGATCTCTTCCTCGCGGCCGGGCCGGCTTGGAAGCAAGCTACCTGTCGCCTATCTCACCCCCTTTCTTATTGCGAGACCTAGATCATTTACTGTCTGGCGATAAAGAGAGGCCACATTCTCGTCGGCGATACAAACATCGTCTCCAAGAATGGCATACCTAGTAAAGCGCTGTCCTGGGTACACCTTCTCTGCACAATAAAACATCACTAAGTGATGTGTTAAAGTGAAGAGAGGCCAAGAAGACAGAAAGCCAAGAGGTTGTCCTACTCTAAAGAATACGACACCTCGAACTGAGCGAAGAAAGGGTACTTCATAGATCTGCTGAAGATTGCATCTAAACAATCTCCAACAGACTTACCAAATAAAGTTCTAATAAGGTGAGTCTTCAGACTGAGGGGCCACCTATCGGTGGCAGACTTCAAGTCAAAAGAATAAACCTTACTGAAACCTTTTCATCTATCCAACGAACGGTCGGAGCTGATTAAAAGTTCCATCCATTGGGATAGACCGAAGCGTGTCCATGAGGAAATCATGAAGAGGCTTCAATACCCTTTGATTCACAAAGTTACCTATGGCGAATATCTCTTACCAGCGCCAGCCTCGGTAGATTGCGATAGTCTACCAGGGGAGCCTGAGTCAATAGACTCACCGAAGTGTCTAGACCCGAAAGAGAGTGGATGGTACTCTCAGCGGTCTCTGTAGACCATGGAGATCTCTCTTCATTCTTTTGGTCATAAGGGTATCGGATAAAGGGGGACCATTGAGGAAACCCTGCATCATAGTCACAATGGCTATTGATGTACAAACCAAACGATTTCATGACGCAGATGGTAGGGTAGAATATTCCTCCACGCGTCTTTTCACCTTTACGGCCTCCACGAAGGTCTCGCTTTCCAAGTTGGCTCCCAACGTACCCCCTGACACAAGGGAGTTGAGAGAAAACTAGGACAGTACCTTAGGATCAGGTCTTTAGAGAAAGCGACAATATCATTTTTTAATTGAGACTGTCTTGGCAGACCGGTGGAAGGGGTGACTATCGATTTCAATATCGATCTGTCAATCCGTTTCGCCAGGCGAATAGCCCGACAAAGACTAAAGACAGATATATATGAACCCATAAGTCGGCCTTCTGATCCTTCTTCATAATCATTTTGCGATGGAAGGAAGGTATAATCTTAGGGTATCCTGACCTCGTCAGAGACACTGGCACAGGTAATAAACTGTGCGACTGACTGACCCCTGCATACGCTTGCTTACAGCAAGTAGTTGTTTTAGATATAAAGCAGTAAACAGAGGGCCAGATCGTCGGTTTAACTGAATGACCTGTTTGGCTACGAGGTATGCTCCTATACAGAGTTCCTTGGTCAGACCGTCGGTAGCTATTATTAGTATCTATAATACTAATTAATAAGATTTTCCAAAATCTTGTGCCATTTGATGGTCTTAAGAGACAACAGTTTGTCAAACAAATACCTGGAAAAATTCATTTTCATGTCTTTCCTTATCCGGTTTGGGTACCTGATGCAGAAGTCAGTCATTGGACTAACCTCCACTGGGATGGCTTCCAGATCACCGCCCTCAAATGTCAATACTCAAGTATAAGACATTTGCGAATCCAACCGGATTCATTTGACAAACTGGTTTATCTTAATAAACACCAAAACTCGCCTAAACGACTGAATGTCGCATCAGTCGTGGGGGGGCACCTAGTTAACCAAACCAAACAAATAGGACTCCATGTGTCGTGGAGTGAGGTTAAACAACCAAATGTTGAGATAGAAGACCCAGATCTCTCCGGATCTGTATCTCGCTACCGATTGTTCGCCTCATGGACAGTCGGCACCTTTTCTGGCAATCCGACCGCAAAGGGTGATTCATCCCTTACACCAACTGGGTGTAAAACCCCAGTCGATGCCACCCCCTTTCTTATTATTAGTAAGATAGGTTGCCCCTTTCCCCTTTCTCTAAGAAGAAGGTAAGCATCCCTCACTGCCGATCTCAGCTGGGTGAGCCTTCGCTTTTTGGATCGTCTTCTGCCCAATGTCAATCAATGTGGTACCCTCCCGTTTTTGGTTCCCATTGGGTTTACCTTGTTTACAGGTCGACCCCATGGCAGCAAGAAAAAAAAGGCGATCTTGTGCTATACTCCGGTGATCTCTTTCCTACCGAGGCACGCAAACCCCCATCGTGTCCCAGATCACATTCCGTAAATCGAAAGGGGAAGCCTACTCATCCATCAGCTCCTCTCGTAGATCGGTGCGGTTTTACGAAGCGTCTAAGCACAGTTCACTCGCGTTGATCAATCAAGAGCTTTGCCGCCACTCCTTAAGGTTACCTGTTGTATCAGACACTTCTCTCATTCTTTCCCACGCTTCATACCCCCATTTCTTTTCTTTCTTAAGGTAAGGTAAAGGGCCAGGCATGGTGGGGTAGGAGCATTCTGCCGGCATTTTGGCTTGACCAAGAAGTCTTATGTCCTCCGAGTCGCACGGCGTTTTAACCGAAAGAACTTCTTGCGCAATTCATGCTTTTCTGTTTTTATGATCAGAAATTTTTTCTTTATTTCCATTTCAAATTGTTCTCTGGACTTTTTATCAATATGAGGTGATCGTAACACAGTATATAAGACTCGTGATTCAGGCAATCCAATCTTCCGTGTGTAAGGCTGAAGCCCCCCAAAATGGTTTTCCAAAAATGGGTGATCAAAAGATCGAATCACTATGCGTATCTTGGTGGTCGTTACTTTTGGTGGTCTTTCTTTTTGGCTGACTCCTCTTCCTGTTCTATTGATCAGAAGCATCCAGCAGCGCCACGCCAGTAGAAAGAGTTAAGCTACTAAGCTAAGCTGCTGTTGTGGAACTCGGTAGAAGCGATTTGCCGCTTCCGCCTCTCTAGGCTTCACAATGGCTCCCCCCCTATATAGATAGAATTCAAAATGAGTCTTCTCCCCTCCACTATAATTAATATAAGAAAGAAATCCGAAAGATAGGAATTTTCAATTCCGAAGGATTACCCTTTAGTTTGAGCAGGGGGCTTCGAGTCCTGTGTTGACAAAGATCAGATAGGATCCTGCTGTGATCCTCGATCTCTTCCTGAATATTGATCAACGTTCTATCGATAATTCAATTAAAGATCGAGTCAAGGGAGAATGCTGCTTTAAAAAGAAACTAATAAAGAGAAAACGAATTCCATGAATTAGGAGACCTAATCGAATCCCCAAATCCATCTCTCATTAGCGAAAGCTACCTACCTAGTTTTGCTGAAGCTCTGCCAGTATAGCACGGTGCTCTTTTTTAGTGTCTTTAAATTCGCTGAACACTTCCAATACCTCACCACACCGATTTCACAGCTCGATTAGAGCAGCTCTACTTTCTTTCTTCGCAGCTTTCGAGCCTTATCTTTCTTGTCTTGCTTGCTCTTCTTTTTTTAAAGAAATTGCTTGAGCGGCTTTAAAAGAAAATCTTACCTTTAGCATAGCAACGGCAGGAGTCTTTCTTAGTGCAATACCTTCAACAACCCTTAAAGCGTGCGGGCGGCCCTAGCTAATCTAAAAAAGTTGCGAGATTGAAAGGTCCAAAGGACTAAGCTTCACCCAGTACGCAACTCGGTTTTCCGCCCGAACGACCCTAGCGTACAGAAAAGAAAGAAGTAGTCCTATTCGAAAACGAAATTTCAGTCCTAGTAGGTGCGATATTGAAGGCCTTCACGGGCTTACTTAGTGCTTGTGCTAAGGAGTTCAGGGCTAAGGGCTGGAGCGTAGGAAGCATTGGCTCTCAGAACCCCCGGAGGGAACTAACTCCTTTCTTGCAAAGCAGCTTCATGAGAAAGAAGTGCAGCAAGTACTTTTTGAGAAAGAAGTTGTCTGTGTCTTGGATCCGCTCTTCTGTTAGCATGAACATGAATTAGATTCTATTCGTCTTATTTATTCTTAAGAGAACCCCCCACCCGAACCATTCTTAAGACCACCAAGCTCTCTCGAATGAGTTCTATTTTTTCTGCTTTCGAGATACACTGGGGGCAAAATCTCCTCCTAACTAATAAGTGAAACTTTGTGCCTAGATCGTCCTGAAGACGGATGCGACGGGAAGAAGTGGCATTTGGAAGTGTTGCTGACTTAACATTTAGGTTTCGGCATAACAAAGCTTGCACTGTCTTTTCGCACTTAGGCGCACAGCGTGCCATTGGTAATGATTCTACTACGGTGCCACAAATTCGCAAACTGATCCTAAGTAATCGTTGTTGTTCATTAGATTCCGGAGGAACTACTTCGTTAGGATTGGGGAATTGCTGCGATTCTTCCTGAATAGCCTGGATTCTCCCGTCGAGAGTCACTTTGAAAGTCTT
Source organism: Glycine soja (assembly GCF_004193775.1). Lineage (NCBI taxonomy): Eukaryota > Viridiplantae > Streptophyta > Magnoliopsida > Fabales > Fabaceae > Glycine > Glycine soja. The sequence continues at coordinate 45,652 of NC_039768.1, read as the reverse complement.
ACCTAAACTCTTCCGACTGAATATGATGAAGCCTATAAAACAACGAGCTACTATCATTTCTTCATTATAGATTGAGATCTTCTTCGAACTTAATGCACAAATAGATGGAATAGCAGCAAAAAGCATCTTTCTAGCTTGCGTGGAACTCAATCTCATTTAGTTAGAAAGGTAGTTAGAAAGGTTCTATCTATCTTTCAGCAACTGAACGGGAAGTGGTTTAGGAAAGGACTTTCGAATCAATCGGATGCGCTCGCCCAGCGAGAAAGGCCCTGACCCTGCCAACCAAGTCAAAATCAAAAAGAAGAGAACTTCGTATTTTGGTAATTCTCTAGGAGTCATGTTTAACCTTGAATGCTATTAATAAATTCTACAGCAATAGTCCCTCGGACTCGGAAAGTGATAACGAAAATGGCTAACCCAATAGCGGATTCCGCAGCTGCCACCGTTGAAACCAATGAAGCAAATGATTGACCCATCATATCATCCGAAGCTATTACGACCAGCGCGGTTGTTCTTATTTCATTTTCTTCTTCCAAGCCTGTCTTTCCATAATAAGTACTCGCTCCGCGCTATTCCTCTTCCCTTTCGATCCGGTTAAGGGGTCGTAGATAATGGGGAGCTTATCTTAAGATTGAGATACCCAAAAGCCTAGAATTTGTCTAGAACTTGTACCGAGCTTGACTCCCCGAAAAATGCTCTACCCTTACTGGATTGCGTTAAAGGACTTAGCAATTGACATCTCAAGTCCTCCGGTCGAGTTGGAAAACAACCCTTGAGACCTACGAGCTCCTAAAACAAAGAAATAGACAGACTTAGACGAGGGCATCTTGAACCCCTCTCCCTACGGTCGAGTTAGCCCATGACCTCAAGATCAAGAAGAGCCAGCCATACATAGAAGACAAGGGAAGACCTTGCTCGACCAAATGAACGTAGCAGCAGCATCATGAGATAGAACCCGGTCCTTTGAGGGATCCCTAAATCCTTAAGTTAAGTCCCAAAATGGATACGGACCCCTCTCCCCTTGAGAATTTGATTTATTTGGTTATTGCGGAACCAGCGTTCTCACTTTGCCAACTTTGTTTGTTTGAAAAGAGAGATCTATGATCCCCCTATTACCATAAATAAAGGAAAGATCGGAAATAAAAAATGTCTATGAGCCCTATGGCCTTTCACTCCCGGAATGTTAATCCAAGGAAGCACTTACCGGACATCTATATCTAGGGCTTTTGAAACCGGAGATCCTTCTTTTGGGAGGCTAACAGCTAAGTAAAGGCGCCTTATCTTTCTAATCAGGTAGGTTTGAGCAAAGGCCATAGCTATTATAATCATTGCCAGCAATACCGCCACAAATCCGCCTTAGCCTCAGGTAGTTGATACTTTCAGGGGGAGCAGGCTCATCATTTCGACAAAAGTCGTCTAACTCTTAGTAATGGCTTCCATCTCAAAAAAATCTTTTTTCTTTTATTTTTATATTAATGGATCATTCTCAATTGGCAGAAGGCCTTTCAACCGGCTCTCCACCTGCGACCTGGAAAGAAGATCCACCTACTGAGCTTTCTTTCAGGGCAATGAGATTGCTTAAGTCTACCTTGTACTAGCTTACTTTATAAGGGTTAATGCTCATTTGGTGATTAGCTCACTTGTAAAATCCAATGCCAATAAGAAATCCCAGAATAAAGTTAGAAGGGATAGAGATTGCCCTTCATTGGGGCGATCGGAGTGAGAATACCGTAACAAGCTTTAAGGGAGTAGGCCCGGGAAAACCGGGAATCGATACCGGAGATTGATGACCAGCAACGGACAAATGACTTACTAGAATAAGATTTTTTTCACTGATCCGCTAAACCTCTCCTGCTTTCACTATTCTATTATATATAGGGCGAGTGACTTCGTACCTCTCCTGACCGAGAAAAAAAAGAAGTTCCAGAGGCATCCTCCATTCATATCGATTTGGGTTTTTCTGCACCATATTTGGATCTGCCTCTTCTTCGATCCGGAATTCCCAACAAATCCTTGACTCCTCGAATACAATGGGATTTCACACCTGGCAAATCTTTCACTCTACCTCCTCTTATTAACACCATAGAATGTTCCTGCGAATTATGACCTTCGCCCGGAATGTGAGCAAATATATCATGTCGATTGCTCAATCGTACTTTGGCTATCTTACGTGGAGCTGAATTTGGTTTTTTCGGTGTTCTCGTTGAAACACGCGGGCGTACTCCTTGCTTCTGGGGACATTGATCCGAAGCTCGAGTACGGTCCGTGCGCCGTTTTTCTTCTCTACCATGACGAATCAATTGATTTAATGTAGGCATCGCTCTTTCCTTTGTCCTTCCTCCCTATTTTTGCCCTATCACTAGTGATTACTCCCGATCCGAAGCACCCCTTTTCCATTCATAGAGAGATCCAATCGTCAAAATCAATAAAAAGGCCATCATAGACCAAGATCCAAACGGATCAATCTTGTTGGGAGGTACTGCCCAAGGAAAGGAAAAGGTTACTTCCGGATCAGGAATAATAAATAAAATGGAAACAAGATAAAATCGTATATCGAAACGACTTCTGGCATCACCGAAAGGATCGAAACCACATTCGTAGGCCGACAATTTTTCTGGATAGGTCGAACTATTGGAAGCAAAGGGAAAAGGAAGACCGAGTAAGATCAAAGAAACTAGCAGACTGATCACTAAATAGATACAAATAGGTGCAAATTCTGACATTACCACAAACCACTTGGTTCTTTCGCTCCTTGCTGGCGGAGCGGCATACCGAAAAAAAAAGGAAAAAGCCCTTTATCGGTATCGGATTCGAACCGATGTTGCCTATTTCTTAAGGGCGAACTGATCGACTTGCATGTGTTAAGCATCTTTCTCAAAGTAGCATGATTGGACCTTCCTCTTTCTCTTACTTAGATAGAGGAGAGAGCACGTAAGACTTTCTTTTATACGATCTTTCTTCTCTTATTTTATTGTTAGTTAAGAGCACCTTTCCTAAGCCTATCGTATGTATCGGCTTGGCTTCGTCCAGAACCAAGGAGGCATTCTGGCGGGCGCGTGCGTGTAGGAAGGCCGACCACTACATAAGCTAAAAGACTACGACGACTACAACGGAAGCGACTCGCTTCTATTCTCGTTGGGATTGGATATCTCTGGGGAATCTATAGATCATAGTAGTTCGCCAACCTCTCTAACTAACATACGATACAATTTCACTTCACGGCACGGAAAAGAAAGAGCTTCGCTCGGTGGGCCTTCCTGCGCTGACGAATGCCTCCTTTCTCTTCGAAGAAGTCTACAACAAACCAGTGGGAGAGGCAGGATTCGAACCTACGTAGAAAAACTTCAACAGATTTACAGTCTGTCGCTTTTGACCACTCGGCCACTCTCCCCTTCCCGGGCCGAGGCCCCCCTCCATCAATGGGTTCTAAGAAGGAGGGATAAAAACCTGAAATAAAGCTTATTGATTTGATTGAAGGGAACTAATACTCTTTTTTAGCTTAGCTAGCGTTCCGCTAGTCATTTAGTCAGTTCATAACAATCTCTGTACAAAGGGCAAAGCTTCTACGACAGCTCCCCCCTAGTCGCTTCTGGCGAAGCTGCGAGTTCATGAGCAAGTGAATTGAACGAACCAAGTTCCTAAACTAAAAAAGGGAGTAAGAAATAGAAAAAAAATCAACAAGAAACTTCCCACTTTGGATGTCCCACGATTCTGCTAGTTTAGAAACTAAGGGGAAGGACAGGGGTCGCTATTACAGATTTCGGAATCAATAAAATTCTCCCCAAGTAGGATTCGAACCTACGACCAGTCAGTTAACAGCCGACCGCTCTACCACTGAGCTACTGAGGAACAACGGGAAATTCGAGCTCAAGCCGACTCTCGTTCTTTGGACACCAACCTATGACCGAACAAAAAAGGGTTCGTCACTCTTTTTCACATACACCGGGAGAAAAGGTTACGATAGCAAGCCCCTCCTCGGCCGGAGAGCCTCCAGGACAAGGGGGCGGCGGTCAACCATCCACTCTCGAGATTCATATTGATCAATCGATCTCCGCGTCCTGCCAGTTCGCTAAGTAGACTCACTCTCCCGAGGGGCAACAATGGAACTCTTCCTGCCAAAAACAAGGGACCTACTTCTTATCCTAGGAGTTAGCAGGTATGATTGCCTCTCTGTCTCTCCGAGTTTCTACTACTAATTAATAAGTAGCACTTCTGCTATTCAATCATAGAATCGATTCCGATCAAGCTGAAAGATGAAAGAAAAAAGCCCTATATATATTAGCTAGCGCCCTGCAATCAAAAAACAGCGCTAACGAGCAAGAAAAGGCCCCTTACTTTAGTATAGATAGGCGAAGGTTTGAGCTCGACCCAAACAACGGCTAACGAGCCCCTATCAGAGAAAGCCTTGGTTAAGTAAAGCGCGTTAGCTCTTTTAAGTTAAGGCGCGCATCCTCTTGCTGGGAGAGGGACGAACTTTCTCAAAGTCAAGTTTCTCGCTTGTTAGTCAAGCTTTGAAGCCCCTACTTTCTTTTATGGATTGTTGGGATATTAGAAGAAGCGCAGGTTTGGAACGGAACCCTATACAAGGGGCTTTTCCCCAACCTATATATACAAGGTGCTGGTCTCGATCTCGCTTGGCGGTGCCCCTCTCGATGATTGTTGACTCAACATTGATTTCGTGCTTGAGTTGGAGGGCCCTCCATCCATCGAGTCAAGTAATTCGCTATCGGAAAGATTGCCGCCGCGTATCTCATGCTTCTTGTTTATCCGAATCGGTTCCTAGTGTCAGTCAATCAAGATTCGCCATCAAGAGAGGGAAGAGCCTTGACTTTCGGTTAGGCCGGTCTCGTCATTCATGCAATTCTCCCGTCCATCGATCGATCACGCGAGCATCCAGTCAGCACGCACATAGCGAACGAAAAAAGCGTTCATCCTGGATTCTCTTCCTCAATCAAAATGTCTATAAATTGATACCTATTCATTCGGTCAAAGTCTCCACGGGCCCCTCTACTGAGAGGTGCACCATGTTGATAGGAATCGGCAAAGACCTTCTTGTACACGTCCTCGAGGGCAGCATTCATGGCAATCAGAACGTCTTTCTCCCGAGGGCATGGTATGGCTTTGTTCTTGGTGTTGTTTAATAGAATAGATGTCGAGTGCCGCTTTTCCCCGTCCGAGAATATCCATCTGCTCTAACTGGGCGAGCTAGAATCCTTATGTCAGGTTGGTTGTTCAAAAGACATTTCTTTTCTCTTTACCCTTTGCATCTTCATCTTTTCGAAAGCCTAGACCCATTCTTCTGGATCTTTATTAGTCCTAGGTGCAAAGCCTCTTCAATCAATAAAGACCTCTTTCTCCTCCACTCCATTTCTCATTTGGTTGATTGAAAGAGGATAAGCGCTATCCATTGAGTAAAGGGAGGGTTTCCTACACTACAGTGATTCGGGCGGCGGTTGGTGGCCCCTTCGAGAGTTGCGGGTCCTTGCCGCTGCATGAGTGGTAGCTCACGCTCAAAACTCCTCCGACACGAGTCCTAGTCGTTGCGCTGCGGTCCGTTTCCCGGCTTCGCTTGCGCGATTTTTTGCACTTATTTGATTATTGGTTTCATCCCCGACCCTAATGAATCGAGTATGTATGAAGGGGTCAGTCAAGCGGTTCGGGTTCTCGGTCGGTTCCCGTTCGCCCGCCCCCCCTCATAGTCCATTAGTGGGTAGGGTGGTCAACTTAGAGGGCGCCCGCCTCCTCTTCAGACGTGTCTTCGACAACCTGGCGGTTGTTCGGTCTCCGCTTTTGGAGGCGGGAGTGCTTGGTCGCTGGGGTTTCCTTTTCCTCAACCAATTCGGTTGTGTCAGCCCTGAGATTGGTTGGTCTAACATTTATGAGCTGGCTGGACAAAGATGGATGGAAGGTAAGATAGATTGGAGTTCAAGTGGCACAGGACCTTCGATCGACCATGGGGCGTATTCTACCCTTACCGAATTCATTCTATTGAAGCGTAACGTAAAACTTCTCATGTTGCATTTCTTTGGTTTGGAAGTTCCAGGATGTTGTCTGTGGATTTCTAACAAAGGAAAGCCCCCCCTTTTTTATTTATGCCATTTAATTAAAGTTCCGTGCTGCTCGCCACTCCCCGAGGCCAAGGACGGGGTCGAACCGTCATTCCAGGATTTGCAGTCCGATACATTTCCATTATGTTACCCAGCCAAACCCGCCACCTCATGTGCCAAAGTCAAACGGTTGTTCTTCCTTCCCCGCTCCCTCTTTTTCTACATATGCGGGCGGAGCACTCTATATGACCGGCGGCGGGTTACCAGAGAAGAGGGGACAACTTCTTTCTCCCTTGCCTTGCTCCATTTTCCTTTTCTGATTGAAAGTCGCAAGCCACTCCACTACTGGTACAGAGGCCAGAAGGTTGCTTCCTCCATATGTTCAGGCAAAGAACATCTAGAAGCTAGCTTTTGTCTTGTAAGCAACCATGCCTAAGATAATATAATAGAATTTAGCTTACCAAAGCAAAGTGGTCTTACTAAAAAAAGTCAATAAGCAACCAGTTCCGTTCCAAGTGACATGGCTTTTCACTATTCCTTATTCCTTTCCAGAGAAGGTAGCTCATCCAGCCCAGCGGATCCATTGTTTATGCGGCAGTGCGATGCAGCTGAAAAACGCCCTTAGGTATAGGTTGGGGAAAACTCCAAACAAAAAAGGGCCTTCTTCTTCCTTATATTAAATATAAGTTTTAGAAAGGGGCACCCCCTAAATTACAAGCTAGCGCGCAACGGCTGAAAAGCCGTTGTTGCTTGCTGCTTTTTTTTGCAGGCTCGAAAATCTCTCTTTCGCCTCTCCTCCCTGTCTCCATTCTGGTTGATTCGCTTCTTCCTTCGCGCAAGCGCTTGGTTCGCCCCTTTTGTGTTGCATTTTTTTGTGATCCTCCGCTTCAGTTTGCGTTTTTCGGATAGCCGGGATCCGACGTTGATTTCCTATTTATTTATTTAAATGTCAGCTCCATGTTTTGGGCGGCCCATCTGGTTAGTTCAGCTATCACTGCTGGAAGCCCCTGCGGTTGTTCGGCTGCGTACTCCCCGTTCGCGTATCTCACACTCCCCATCTTTTTTTTCATATTTCATCTTTCTACCGGTCGGCTTCGTGCAGATAGATGTTTGCCGGGGGAGATTGGTGCTCCTGAGGTATGCCCTTCCGGTGGGTTGTTATATTCTCTGTCTATTTCATCCAGTGTCCGCACTGCGTCATAAAATCTTCGTCTTCGATCTCTCTTCGCAACGCAATAAAGAAGTCTAACAGTTTCTCTCGGCATCTGTCTTTTAAGTCATTGATCTCATATCTATAAGCAGGGGGGTCTGCGTTCACTATTAAGCCTACGCCCGTCCATTCCTTTCAAGCTTGATCCCGCCCTTAGACTCGTTACGCTGTTCGCCCACTTACTTAAAGACTCGTTGGCTCCGCGCTCTATTCGGTCGGAACCCGGTTTGAGAACCTTCTCTCATAGATTCCTTTCACCAAGTCATCGCCAGCAATCAGCTCTTATCCCTTGGTGTGGTGTCAAAGGGCGAGTTCCTTTCTTGTCTTGCCCAAAAACTTGCTTTATTCTCATTGGAGAAAGACTCTCCCGCGGCAAGGTTTTACACATAGGGCCAGCTGCTTTATCTCGCTTGCCGTCCGTCTAGCGCCTTTCTTTCGGTTGGGGTCCGTCCCGGGGCTTAGACCGCTTGGGTTCTATTTTTCTCGAAGGCAGTCAACGTGTCAGCCATTCCTCTCCCATTAGACTTGTAAATCCTTTGCTCTTTTTCCTTCTCTCTTCCAGTTCTCTCCCTCTCATTTTTTTGACAGGGGCGGAGAAAACCACTCTATCAATAACAAGAATACAGTAGCAATTCAGTTTCAAATGGTTTGAGCTTGGAAGCAACCTACTATCTATCGATAGGCTAAAACAGACTGCTATTGGCTGCTTTGCCTATCTATTCTATTATGGCCGGCTTGGAGACATAAGAGGAAGACCGTCATTTCTATCCGGGTACGATCCTTCATTCATTCGTTGAACCTTGGGGATAACCATTAGCATTGAGGTCAATCACCACACCACCTCTATCATACGACATTACATGACGCGAGAGTGCATGGTCAACACACACCTACCTAAAGCGCCTACGTTCCGCTTGCAGCCAATACAAGCACAACCTAACTTGCACGAGATTCAACAACCGAAACTACTGGTAGTCCCGAGGGGACGGCATCCTCAAAAAAGAAAGAGTTAGCAGTACTGAACAAGCGAGTCATCGGTCGGGGGAAAGAAAAGGACCGCCTTTAAAAAGAAAAAAAAAAGTGATAAGGTCCGCCTTCGGGCTTTGAAAAAAGGCTTCGTACCATCAAGAATATATAGATAGATTGACTCGCGGTTAGGTTAGTAGTATGCGACAAGCAGACCAAACGCCTCCCTGGGCCTCCCGGCTGTAAGTCAGCCAGAAAAGAAAAGAGACTTGCTATTTCCCCAATAAAATAGCTTTAATAAAGTGAAAGATCTGATTGTTACAGAAGACCAGATCGAGGGATGAAATCTACTCTACCGGACAATCAAAGGCTTAAACCCTGGTCGAAGCGAAGCGCATGCGATGAGGGAAGAGAGAGACCACCAATGCAAGTGGATCGACTTAAGCATCGATTTCGAAGGCGACAACATGAAGCATGAAAATAGAGCCAGCCACTTTTTATCGTTAATAATGTTACAAGCAACAACGATAAAATACGCTCTTGGATGCATGCCCCTATCTCCCACCCATCGTCCTGATCTTGGCTTGAAGTATCCAAGTAGCGCTAAAACGAAAAAGCGAACTATTGGAATTCTTGTCTTGGGCTTAGCCCTCTTTTACACCAACTCAATAACAAGCGCCGAACAAGGATGAAAGAAATCACATTACTAATCAAAATTTATTCATTCAACCATTCATATTACGTTATGGCAATCCTACACGCCGTCCGTGCAAGCAGGATACCGCGGTCAATGCTGTAAACAGACCTAGCATCATGCCATCAGAGCTCAATTCAAGCAGAATCGGAGAAAGGCTTCAAGTCAGTCCCGCGAGCTAAGAAAGTTTTTTAGTAAGGCTGGGATATTCTCCTTTAAGTTTAAGTCAGTACCCAGAAGCAAGGAATTAGAAGTAAGCAGAAGAGGAAGGCTCGAACTTGCAGTAAGGAAAGGGGAAATGAGACAAAGGCTAACTAAGGACCTCTATCTCTAAACTCTAAAAGCTGGAAAGTGCTGACTCCAGGCCTTATCCTACACCCTTGGATTACATCATTACCTACTTAGACAATAGTCAGTCAAGAATGAAGAGAGATGGGAATAAAAGAAAGCAGACGAGAATGTAAACAGAGAAAGACGACTGAAAGCTGGCATGGGTAAGTCACTCCTTGCTTTATGGCTTACAGGAGTACTTGACTAGCCTGCTTGACTCGCATCTCTACTTCTCTTTCAGAGCCTGCGCCAATGAGTAAGGGATTCGCAACGGATATGCTCCAAAGAAGAATACTTCCCTATAGCAGTTTCTGCTCATATAAGAGGAAGTACTGAGATTGGATATTCCTATCCCTAACAAGTATAGACTCTATCTTCTATTAGGAAAGAGTCAATCACCCGTAACCGCAAATGCTACAGTAACTGCTCCAACCGAACCCTCACTAGTTGCAGCGGATGAGCGATAGCCTTTTTGTGTACTTGCTTGCCTCAACTCAATCTTTCACAGCTTCCTCAGTGCGGAATAGAGCAAGCCAGTGAATTGACCCTTACTAGGAAGATTGGTAGGACGGGAGGATAGTTGTACTGCTTGCGGGGATACCTCAGCATATAGATTGGATTGTGGAAGGTTGATCTCGAGATTGGCTTTCAAACTATGTTCTAGTTCATACCGTGTAAAAGAACAGGACTTTATTCATTTCGATTTCTGGAATTAGCCATTCTGCTCTATTGGGTTCAAGTCCTTCTGGATTGGGTGAAGATGGAAGAGATTGGTGGGATACCATTGGGTGGAACTCACTCGAAGCAGGAAATCTTAGAAAATAAGCGAGACCTCATCCGAGGAAATAAAGGGTTAGGTTGGAAATGATTCAACTAAAGCTCCCTTTATTAGATCAAGTCACTATCGTATCGGGGCGGATTGCTATCAGGTATAGGATTTCATCCTGCCCTGGGTTCGCTTTGAAGACCGCACAAACCCTCGCTGAGGGAGACATAGGAAGGAACTTCGGTTTAACGACTTGCCCTTTTCCATTCAAGTCTTCTTTCTATCTAGGCTTCAAGCTCCGTGATTGGATTCATCACTAATCTGTTACGATCACCTCATTAAAGACCTAGCTTCCTTTCATTGTGAGCTTGCCCTTAAACTAAGGGATTCTGTGAAATTTGATATTAGTTATGCAACATAACCAGGAGAGACTTTTCCCTAGCAAGCTCCTACAGCAGCTTATCTAACTGGAAGGGTTCTTTCATATTTCCTTCTTCTTGCTTCCCTTCTGCGCTTGCCTCTGCCTTCTTATTCACCAAACCTTCTTATTCTCGTTTCCTCATTATCCCATTCCCTGTAGTAAGAAAGGGGGGAACCTTCTCTCTCAAAGAAGCTAGTCTAGTAAGGAGATACTTATAAAAGAAAACAAAGAAGCTAGCTATATAAGGAAGCAATCGCGCGCATAGCACTCAAGCAAGGGTGCTGTAGGGAAGAGAGGAGATAGAGCACAGCGCTCAGAAAGAGGCTAAGCTAGGGTTGCTACTGGTTTTGAGGTCATCGATGAACCCAGTTCCCGCTCTACCTTTTCGGCTTAGTCACTCTCTCGTCGTTCCGATTAAAGGATTGAACAAGAAGAGTTGCTACGTGTAACATAAAGAAGACTTTGAACCTGGGCTTCCTCTAACAAGAGAAGAAGCCATTAGTAGTCCAGGTTAGGCTTTCGGTTTAATACCAATCTCCCGCAGAGTATAAAACAATAATAGTTGTATGGGCTCAGCCCTAGTTCTTAAGGCGAAGTATCACATGAAAGAGAAAAGTCAACATGAGACTCGAAAGACGCTCGGCGATAAAGAAAAGAAAATGACTCTTTCTTCGGTGGACATGGCGGAGGCTCATGCACTTACACTTAGGAAAGGTTCTGACCTGGCTTTTTCTCTACAGCTATCTTCTGTTTGTATGTATGAAAACAGATTCATCTCAGGTCTTGAAAGCTTTTCATAGTCAAAAGTCGTCTACAGATCGCAGTCTGAGGCCTATTGTTAGTGATGTGCAGCAACTCCGGATGTCCCACCACAGCTGGTCGGTATAAAGGGTGAACAGATTAGCCAATGCTTCGGCCGATTGGGTGGCAAAGCATCTTCCTGACTGACTGTGTCGACCTTACTGGGTGCAGAGTCCTCCACCAGCTATTCTTGCTATTTTAAGAGAAGATCATCATTGTCTGACTTAGGCCTTGATGTCTTTTGATTTCAGCTTTCAATGCCCGGAATAGGAACTGAGATGATTCGATAGTGGGAACTCATGAGCGCTCATCCATTCTATGCCGGGAACCTCGTAACTATGCCAAGCCCGACCTGGGGAGATTAAGCTACTAAACGGTCAAGAAAGACGTCGCTTGCTTGTTGTTGTGGGAAAGCTTTGTTAGCTATGAGTTCTTCTGTTAGCTTCCGGCTTATCCTTAGCTGTCTTTAGCAAAGGGGTATCATACGAAAATGAATCCCACATTTTAGCTCTCATCTCAGAGTTATAATAGAAATAGAAGGCTTAGTTAATGAGCTTATCGTGATCTAGCGGACTCCTCCCAGGCATCTCCTGCCTATCTCACTTTCCTAAGACTAGCTAACAGGTAATTCATATTAATTCTTTAATTCGTCATTTATATAGGGTTCATAAGCTAAGTGACGGTAGATTGTTAATTCAATTCCCTTCCTTTTTTCTTATATTCCCTTCGCGAGTAGGAGTTAGAAGTGGAAGAAGCATCTTTAGCTAATTCATCAACAGGAAGAGTTAGCTGACGTCAGAATTATATCAATGCAATGTCAGAAAGGAAGAACAGATACCAAAGAATGCTAATACCTATAGAAGAACAGGAAAAAAGTCTCCATTCGACTATTTCATTCAACTCTATTTATTATGATTCTTCTTATCGTTCGTGACCAATTCCTTATTAATAAAGCTCACTGAACTGTCCTCCCGTGTGGACTGGCAACCTCTTGGATATCTCGCTTCTTGGCCGCTCTTTACACTGTCTCACCATTTGGTGGTGTGCGGAGAAGATATATCCGGGGAAGCGCTTTGATAAGTATGCTATCCTTGGTGACTAGATTTGTATCGCCGACTCAAAGGTGGCAGAAGTCTACCTATCTACACTTAACTTAAGGATTTAGGTGTGACTATATCACTTCCTAAGTCTTTAGTCTCAGATGTGGGTGGCGCTGAGTTTGCTAAGAAGTTTAGGTGTAAGAATTTAACAGTGGATTTATCCCCTGTTTCTATTCGAAACCTGGCTAATTCCCATACAATACACTCCATGTATTCCCTTTGTCATCTCTATAAGATACAGAGGTTTTCCACTCTATGTCGATTGTATGGTATTGGTTATAGGCTTCTTTGTAAACTTAACCACACTAAGTCGTCTACAGTCTTACGGCTGAAGGCGATTTGGTTAAAGGCTAAGCTACCTTTCGAGTTGTGGCTTGGCCAGTGCTGTCCTGTCGACCCTTATTTAAAAGGTCGATTGATCTGGAAGCTTCAACAAGCTTTCAGACCTAAGGATCTTGTGGTGCCTCCAACGAGTACTTATAAGTCTGAGACTTTTGAGTACTTAGAGGATATGACACTTCTAAGATCTTGGACTGAAGCCTGGCTCAAGTACGTCAGGTGGTATTACGCTACTGCTTTATCCCCAGATGTTTCCATCGAGGATTTTATCCAAGCTCCTGTTGTTACTACTCGCTCTTTCCAGCGAGTAAAGAGTTTCCACTTCTGACCCGTTTCGGTCTGGTCAGTCCCAAGGTGATCTTGTTGGGTGTCTGTTTCTGATCAAGCTGAACTTTCTTTGTTGGAAGGGAGTGAGAACCTCTTTGATGCTGAGGTTGCGGCTCATCGAGAACTGTTGCGGGGAGACCATAGCTGAGGCTGGGCTTGATCCTAAACCTCTAACTATCCTAGGTTCTAGGTTAGGTGGAAGTGAAAAGACTAAGGGAGATGCAGATTACAGCATTGCTGATTCAGAGGAGATTACTGATATTGTGGGGACAAATTTAATTTTCATGACAGGCCCTGTTATTGATCTCCTTCTGGTCATGCAGCATAGGGTTCCATGACTGGAAGAGCAGGTAAGATGAGTGAGAAGCAGCCGCAACCCTCTAGGACAGTTAGAAAACGAGGAAGCCCGGGAATGGGGCGCAACTACGGTCAATCCAATCAATGAATCTAGCAACATGGAATGTTAGGGCCCGGAAGAAGCACTTTGAGGTCAGTTATTAAAAATAAATCAATATTGCATTCTTGGCCTGGCGAGACTAAGAAGAAAGCGTAAAAAATGAAAGCTAGATTTCTAATTTGGACCCCGAGTGACCCAGCTACATCAAAGGAAATTCCCTGGTGTTCACTCTAGTTCCTAACTCATTTACGCTGTAGGCATAGAGCTATTGGAATGCTTTCATAGGCTAGGGGGGGGGATAACTCTTAATTAAGTAACTAAGCCCCAAGGCTAGCGAAGGAAAAGGAAGTTACATTAGGGCAACAACTCCTGACTCGAGGGTGAGAATAGGAATCGAATAGATTGAATCAGAAATGCACTTAGAGAGAGGCTTAATAACCTGAATAAGGGCTACCAAACGTTAGCAAGGCAAGGTTCGGAGCGAAGAAAAGAAGGAAGCAGTCCTTCCGCTGCACGAGCATCGACAAAGAGAGAGTTTAGATCCATTAGCCAATCCAATCACCAGAAAGAGCGAAAGGGAGATGAGAAGGAAAATCAAATAGAAAAGCACTAAGAATCCCAATCCCAACTGACCCAGATAGCATACAGTGAAGTAGATGCTGAATTCTTTCCAATAAATATCTCCCCAAGAGGTTGATGCATTCAGTAAAGATGAAGTAAGCATGTCCCTTTTCTGGCAGCAAGGCCGGGCCCGAGTAGTCAATGGTTGCTACCGCTTCTTTCTTCTGTGCTTCCATTTCTACTTTCCCGAATATCTATTGGTTAATTCCACCTTAGATCTAAGGTTGGGGGGAGCCTATGCTAGTCTTCTAACGTTCCCACCTTTCCCTGCTCAAAGACCTCACATGCCCTCCTTTCTGTCCGGTAAGGGAGATGGTAATTTATCCCCCCGTCCCAGGGCTAGTAGTTCAAGTGTAATTCCTTTAAAGATCTGAGACTTGTCTCGAAAGAGCTGCTTAAAAAGGCGGACATCTTACTTCCTTTTGATGGTAGTTAGGGTTCGGCCAGGTCAATAATAGGTTCTGGGCTAGTCCTTCCTCTCCTAAAGGTCTACTCTTTTATACCAGTGCAAATCAGTCTCTTCTTATCTTATATTATATGGTAGCCAGTCTTTGATAGAATGGTTGAATAGAGCCTCCCATCTCTCTCCCAGTATGTCTGATAAGAAGATAGTAGTCAGTCAGTTGTAGGTTGACGAATGGCTTCTTTGAGATTAAGAACATCCTCTGCTTCTCTCTTCTCTTTCCTGTATCGAGCGTGAAGCTAGACTCACAGGTTCCGGAGCGAGGCCCCTAGCGATAGGGGGAAAGAGGGCTCCTTTCGACCAGATTACTAGCTTTCATTCATTCAAAGTCAAGGAACTGGTTTGGGGTAAAGAACTACAGTGATCTGATACCTTCTTCCCTTGGTATGTAACATAGGTTATGTAGGCGTACAACTCTTCCTAGGTTGTATTCGATCACGAATGGCCAAAGAATCGATTAATTAGTAGTATGCCTTATATTTATTGCCTGAAGACCTTTTCTTCTTTCTCTTTGAAATTGGAAGAGGTTCTTGATTCAAAATAAAAGTTTATTAGGCCTGGGCAATTCCTTTGAAAGACTTAGGTATATACTAAGTCCAAGACGGACGCGGAGCTCTCACCTGGGTAACAATCTCGCGTGGGTAAGAAGAAAGCGTCAAAGCTAGGCGCTTCATTCAAAACAAAAAGAAAAAGGCGCAGAACGTTGCAGGAGTTCCTGGAAGTAAGTCAACTCTTGCCGATAGTAGGGCAATCCATCCTTCGTCTCGGGCACAAAATAGGAACTCTTGTACTGGAAAAGAGAAGGACGCAATGCCTTTCTTTTACTTACCCTTTTTATTCTCTTATGTATGATATTTATAGTGACCCAGTAATGCCCCATCAAAGAGCCTATTCGTCGTAAGACTCATTCTCTTGTGAGTCAGTCACTCTCATGTCATGAGACACCTGTCTCAGGTAAGGAGGGACTTCCGGGCTCTCTTGCTTCACTGATTCAATCTTTACCGGTTCGGAAGGAGGAGAATTTGCTTATGTCCATGGGAGACCAAAAAAAGGGGATTGAATCGGGTCAGTCCGCATAGACGAAGCTTGCTCCTTCTGGCTCCTTTCTGTCATCTAGCCCTACCCTAATCAATATCAATAAGGGGAAGGCGAAGAGCTTTCTCTTGATCCTGGGAGAGATCGGGCCATAATCTAATAGGGGAAGGCAAGGCCAGAAAGAGTATATTTCTAGTCCTGATCAAGAAAACTAAATGCCAATCCTCAGTCTTGCATTCCTTCCTAAAGTCTAAAGTGAGGAATCTTTATCGATACCCCTTACCTGACGGTCAAGTAGTTTCAGCTTCTTCATCTCGGTTAATTGAAGCGCTCCTCAAAAGAAGGTGAATGAATTCTGGTTGGCAAGGAATCCAGGGATGAGAGATTGAGAGCGGATAGACAGTATAGAAATAAATTTCTGCCTTATTGATTTTGGGCGAGCTAGCCACGCGGTCTTCCTTATAAGTTAAGTCAACTATTATGTCTGAGTTACCCTCCCTAAGCTCTTTATTATCTGCTCTCTTAGTCCTGCTGCTAGCTGTTAGCTCTTTGCTCTTTGAGGGAGGGGCCGAAAGAGAGAACTGCAGCGATGAAGGAGCAGAAGGAGGATATAGCCGAGTTCATGGCTAGCTTTAAAACGTCTTCAGACTATCTCGCCCAGTACGATATTATAACATCCTATTCTTACAGAAAAACAGCATAATTCCTACTCTTTAAAAAGAATGGCATCATTTATTAACAATATCGGCATCGCACACCCAGGGTCAAGAAAGCAGTTCTATACTAATGAAATATATGAGTCAGTATAAAATCTTACAAGTGCGATACTGGTATTCTAAACACAACTTCCAAAGGTCGCCCATTCTTCTTGAGTTTCCTACCTTCTTGAGGTACGTCTCAGTCTATTATCTCGCTTTCTCCGCAGTATCGATAAATAAGCGTAATATCATCATTAGGAAGACACTGCCCATCTTGAATAGGATTTTAGCTACTAAATATGTTGATGGTCTTTATGAAAAACTATTAACTAGGAATATTATGCTACCCATATGGAAAGAAGACGCTAGGGGAATAGAAAGACCATCAAATAAACGAAGTCAACACCAGGTCTTCCGAAGCATTAACAATTACCTATTTAATATGTACTCAGTCCGGGTGGATATCTCACTACATTGACGCAGTTTGTTCAAAGACGAACGCCCTGAATTATGCCATCTGCTTAGGCTTTCAAATATGGTACGCTCTAATGCCAAGCCTTATGCTGGTCTTAGGGTATTATCATCAAATCTTTAAGCCAGAGGTAGTTAAATACATCAAGGACACCATAGGAGTATGGCACAACTGTCAAGATCGCATCAGATCTAATAGGCAATAATGAATTCTTCATGCAGCCCGACGTGGGAACGCTCGAAAGCAGTGGGGCCTCTGGGACAGGGACCAGACCTGAGTCGCTAACATTTGGGAATAAGAGAAGTAGATATACCCAATTTTTTAACTAGCCAAGGAAGGAAAGCGGGAAAGGTCCGATACAAAGGAAAGGGTTGCGAGGCTTAACGATTTAGAATATAGCTGTTGAGGTGGCACTTGTTCCCCCGGGGCGGGGGTATATGCCCGTAGCTTTATTCTGTCACTTCTTTCAGATCAATGAAGTTGAAAAGTTATAGAGTAAGGGACCCTTGTTTACAAAGCTGTCACTCCAAGAACTCGAAGTCAAGCATCTTCGGGAATATCCAGATTAGTCTTCAACTAGAGAAAGGATAGGAATCTCCTTTGCAGAGTTTTCTTCTCCTGCTGATGTAGCGGTAAAGTCAAAAGTTGGATGCCCTTTTTTCTTTATTTAATTAATTCCGTTGATAGAGCTTTTGAGCGGATGCAAGCACTAGATTCTTCAACGAGTACCAATAATAAATGAATTCACCAGACTAAGAGAAGAAAACAGAACAAAAAGATTAAGCCCAGCCGCCTTCGGGAAGACCTATCTTCGTCGGGAGGAAGAGCCCTCTTTACACCATTGTGATTAGAAAAAACCGAAAAGTGGACCGGCCTAGTAACCAATAGAGCGGGGCTTGATCCCCACTTTAAATCTATTGGATAGAGCCCTCAGCCCAGGGCAAGCGATTGAATTCTATTTGATTATGGGTTAGGTGGAACCTGAAACTAGCACTTACAAATGAGTTAGCAAAAGGAAAAAGACAATTCTCAAATGCGTACAAGACTTTCTTCCTTCTTTGTTTAAGAGGCCAGTCTGCGATGGATGCTCGTGCATGAAAAAGGGCTTTGATCTATTCACCACTTATATAATAGAGCCAATCTCTGCAGGACAAGATATCTATTTTGTCATTGGGAAGTAAGGCTTAAGTCGACGAAAAAGTTAGGAAAGGGGATCATATGGCTAGGGTTGCCCTCGGGGCTCAAGGGTTTAGCGATGAAGAGTGCCAAGCAAAAGGTCAATACCGGTACGCCGATCAAAGAAGTCCAGTGGCAAGGCCCTTTCAGCCAAGCTAGCGTGCTGAACAGAAAGTCGTAGAGTGATGACAGCTTCTTCTTCTTGAGTCATTCGTGTGACAACATCAGGATCTCGTCGAAAGACCTCCTCTGCCTATCTCTCCCGCAAGAGAGGACTCGTTATGGCGCACCTCTTTTTAGCAGTCTCGTCAATAAGATAAGATTGCCCCTCCCTTCTTATTGATTTGATAAAGGGCTTTGTCCACTCCCTCTCTTCTTAGCCGAGCGGAGTGACGGTTTAGTTTAGGCTTTAGATGCCACTGCGAAAGACTCTAGAGATCCACTCTCACAGCGTATACGCGACATCCCTATGTATACACAATCCTTTCAAGCAGCTAGGACAGCTAGCAAGCAAGTTATCTGTTCGCGGACAAGCTCTCTGGATGACAAAAAACATGCTCTTTCATGCGGAAAAAACACGGTCTTTCGTGGAAGTTGGTCGATTTGAAGTCGCTTTATGAGTGAAAATGGGTCGATGACGAAAAAGACGGGGAAAATGATCAACTGTCACATTTTGATGCCAGTTTAGGGCTAAAATGAACTTTCATCCAAAAAGACCGAGAAAACGCTCCACTGGCAGGATCCGATCGGAAATAACCCATGAGGAATTAGAAGAGTGGCTTAAAAGCTCCTTTAAGCCATAAAATTTCCCTTCATTTACACGAGATTCATATTTCTTTTTTGGGATTCCACTAATAGACAGATTGGATAAGAATCTGACTCCCGCACCGGAACTCTTGCTTCTTGGCCAAGAGAGGCTTCTCGCTGCAATCGATTCCTAACATCTGATCGGCGATTGTGAAAAAAGAATAGGAGTCCTTTAGCCTTCGGTCAATAGGAGTAATTCTTCCCTCTAGTAGGTCAGTCTTTAAATGTGTTCCATAGAATAGAAGAGAAAGAGTCAGTCTTTACTCCTTAGTCTGCCGCTATCTTTCATCCCTTAATTGCCTTATCTTTTCTTTTTCTGTTGTAAATGTAAACCGGCCGTTTGTTAGGATCTTCTCGCCGTAACCAGTAATAGGCTTATCTGCCGTTTCATTCGCATTATCGTGAGCGGGTCTGGTGAACTACCCTTTCACTGGTTCTAGCTACTATTGGATTTGAACCCAGAAAGTATTCCAACTCTGCCTTTTAGGGTAAGATACCCTGGCTTTCAGTATACAACACATTTCCTAACTCTTTAGGATAAAATAAACACATCTTCCTTCCCTTACTTCAATTCCAGTCGGGGAGGGGGAGTGGAGAGAAAGAGATCACATTCTATCCTAGGGCTAGGGAGAGAGAGATTCCAGCCTTCTTCCCAACTGAGGCAACAAACAATCGAGCAGAAGGTCTGGCTGTGCGCGAAGAAGGACTTCGGCCATTAGTTAAATTTCACGAGTTGTTGAGGTTAATTCAATCGAACATCAGCTTCGGAGCTTAGAGCACGCCAAGCACAAGCGACTTCCTTTCTTTCTACTTCCTACGAGATTTGAAAGAGAGGTCTTTGTCCCAACCTTTCTTGTCTTCAGTGTCTGTTTACGGCCTCAGGGGAAGGAGAAGCCTCAGCGTACCAAACAGATTCATTAGGTTCAGGGGCTGAAAGGGACGGATTCCCTATTGGGTTCAGGGACGAGTACGGAAAGTCAGAGTCCAAGTCCCAAAGAACGAGTTCAGCCACTTCCTTCGCTATTGATGGGACATCTAGATCTAGGTCAGCCGCATCTGCAGTTGAAGCAGTTGACGGCCGGGCCAAGGCCAACAAGAGCCATGTTTGCATTTGATGAGCCTGACTAGTAGCAGCAACCAGGTTATGTCTGTGCTGTGACTTTATATGAACCGTGTCAGAATGAGCATCAAATCAACCAAAAGTTCTCAGCTTCTTTCTTAAGTGCTTCAGTTCGACGTGATCTATCGCAGACGGTTTTGAATCAGACTCTTCCCCTACTTTCCACGCATCATGAGCGGATTCACCTTTCTCCCTCTGCAACTCCAGCCAATTAGTCATCTGAATCTTAGAATGTGCTAATGGTTGGGGGTCCGCCCAAGCTTTCTCGATCAATAGACAAATTTACCCTCTCCCCGATCCATGCTGTCTTTCGAATCCCTTCATCCGACCCCGTAGTGAGGAGTCTGCATTTCAGAACCTGCAGCTATCTCCAAACCAAGCCCTCGAAAGATTCTAGTGGTTACAGAATCCTCCAGCGGGGAAGGTCAAATTGACTTGCCCTACTGATTTAAGGGTAGGGGAATCCCTATTATATTATTAGCACTTAGAATCGATGATTTCGCGCACCCACCCAGGCACTGGAGAAGGCTTATGATTTGGAAGGATCACCTAAACCTAGAGTAGCCAATTTTGGATCTATCCCTCACCCACAGCAATGGTTATCCCCGTTATCACCTGAATCCTACTTATTCCATGGAAAATGGGAAATGTCAAATTAGGAAGGCGGGGTAAACGGAATGAAGTACATAGAGCCTCATGATAGTCCTTATCCGTGTGTACCGATCCCACCTTCACAGCACAAAATCCCCTTTTCCTCTGGGGTACAGTAAGATTCGAGCAAGATGGAACCGAAATCCTTTGTATTGGCTTTGGGCCATAAATGCGGTAGAGAAGGGTTGCGCCCGAACCTTCAGCATGCGCATGTTTGCACGCCTCTTGCGGAACGAGATCAAACTGAAACTATTAATGCGGATAGAAATGGCATGGAAGCGAACGAACTAGGAAAGCAGCATGGAAAGCGAGGCTCGTAGCACCCCCGCGGAGCGGTAAGGGACGGGACTCTTATACCCCGACTAAGGTGCTTCCATTCCCTACGTATGCCGCTACATGCCTTCGCCGCATCCTCTCATGCCCGGTCCAGAACGTCACATCTTACCATGATTGGTGGGAACGCGGTTTCTCATGATAACAGGGGTTAAGCTGTCCACTCGGGGTGGAAGGTGCGTGCTGCTGAAACTTATTTCAGCATTCTTGGATTAGGCTTTACCGGGCTTCTCTCTTTAAGCTTTAAGGCAGGGCTAAGGCATTGGTTGACTTTCTCTAAGAGTTGGGAGCGAAGGAAAGTTCTTCCCGTTCTGCTTGCTCCTTTAGCTCATCAATGCCTTTATGCTGTCTATTTAAAAAGCTTTCCCTTCCATGGCAGGCTTCAACAGAGTAGGAGTATCCAATTGAACAAAAGGTAGCTCAATAGATAGGGGAAGGGAGTCAAAGGCAAGGGGTGGGGACGCTTCGCTTACACATTCCCTTCAGGGACAACTAGGCGAATGAAGAGCAATGACTAAACCCGGGCGATTTCCAAGACTTGGAATGAATGCCAGCAGTCAAGATTTTCTTTCTTCCTGGCTTGGTAAGTAAGTGCTTTTCTTTGTGGGTGAAGGTTGTTTTGATTGTAGCTGAAGTAGGCAGTCTGCCCTTCTTTCTTTTTTAAGGATTGGAAGTCGAAGTCGTTATGTTAAACCTTGGAAGTAGTCCAAGTAAATTCCGGTCGTATCCGGGGCATTGGCTTTTCCCTTAGCCCGTGCACCTCCTTCCGAAGCAAGTAATTGGATTACTTATTGATTGAAGTTATTCTAGAAAGTTGGTTACTTTCAGAGTCAGAGTTGCTTTCTCTTCCTCTTTTCAGTCTTTCATTTCTGTGTAAGAGCCCAAAAGGGAATCAATCGTTAGCATTCCAATCCGTAAAGAATCTCTTTGTCTTATATTCTCTTTCTCGTATTCGAAGTAGTAGAGCGAGCTTATGTGCTTTTCATTTAAGGGAATGGTCTTTCGCAAAAGAAGTGAGAATCTCCTTCCACCTTTGATTTGATGATAATCGTATCATCCTTGCCTTTCCACCTTCGACTCTCTGCCGGAGAACCACAAACAAGAAAAGAGCTAAGAATGGTGAAGACATTCGCTAGGGAGCTAACATCTTAGATGGTTCATTCCTCTCTCCCTTACACCCTGAAACTAGGGCTTTAAGAAGGGCCCCTCCTACTAGCTTCAATCAGCCCCATACTGATGAAAGGGCTATGCATCGTATCACATTCTACACACCCATCTATCTATTCTGAACCTAGCTTAAGCTCGTCTATCAAAAGGGGTTCACTCGGCCAAAGCCCAATGTGACATTGTAAATACTTGAGGGAGTGAGATGCCCACCCACGCTAACCAACGATCCAATGCGCTTGAGTGGATGAACAGGATCCCTTGTTGGAAGAGAAAAAGCAGAGAATCTTCCCAGAGTGCCCTATTACAGATTACAGACGGGCGATCAAGGGAGGAACTAAACTAGCATGAGTGCGACCAGTCAGCGAAGTCCTTTGTTTGAGAAAAGAATGAGAGCAAGTCGCTGAAGTCACCGCTTTAAGATCAAGGTCTAAGAAATGTTGATGATCCTGAATTGACTGGATGCATTCCCGTGCGGTCTTAGACCCCTTGTATCGAGTGAACCCATTACAGGAGAGATGCATTCAATCCAGGCTTGGCCTATCTCAATCCAATCTCGGATTTACGTTAATTAATTAAGGTAGCTAGGTAGTTCCTGAGTTAGGAGTTAGAGTTGTAGCGGATAACAGATCTGATATCTTATATAGTTCCTCTTTCCTTGCTTCTTAGTTTGTCTAGGAGCAGGAGTAAGAAGTCATAAGTAGTGGTGAATCCGTGTAGCTGTCAGCTGCTTAAATGGTAGTTGTTTATTCTCACCTGGTAGCTGCTTTTAGAGAAGAATCTCTCTTGCTTGGAGCTCTTCTTCGTCCTTCGACCTTTTTTTTGAATGATGTCTTCTCTTCTGGCTTTGGTGGTCGTGGTATAGCCTTTTTAGAAGAAAATATCCTCTTCCCCAGGAAAGCTAACTCAATAGGAATTCTCTCTCTCGCCGATGCTATTGAATCCGCTCTTTTCATTATCAAGGGCAATTTACAAATGTATTAAAGGAAGAGAGTGGTCTTTCCGGGGCTTAAAAGGCCTGACTCGAATTTCCTTCAGTTGTCACAAGAATAGCTCCAGTTGAAGAAGCTGCGATTGTTAACGGATGGTGAGGGATTCGAGTATGAAGCTCATAGTGTTTTTTTGCAATGGAATATGTTGATTATTTGATATTTATTGAATTGCTCTGTTTTAAAGTGCTGTTATCTGTTTTTTTTTTCATGGGTTTTGTGAAAGAATGTCGACTCTGATCTTTACTATTTTGCTATTCAAAGCAATCTGCCCAATGAGCTACGGCTAGATGAGCTAAGGCCAGTGGATTCCTCTCTTTAAATTCCTAAATAAAAGAAGACAGGATCTTCTACTTATTTATATATGCCAACTGCAACTGATTCCACTTGAGCAAGAGCAGCTTGCCGAAGAACAAGAAAGAGATATGCGAAATCAACCAAGACAGGCAAACGGATTGTATTGTTTCATGGAGAGGGGACTAACGTCCCTATTTATTCCCTATGGATTATTAAGGGTGTTTAGGTCATTTTTTCAGTTCTGTCACTCTCTTTTCCCTTTTCTAAGCTATATCAACATAGCCAACTATAAAACTAATGCGCTTGTCAATTAATTCTTGGTGTAATACGTAAATGATTGGTGTCAGAATTTTTCACTGATCAGTCTCATCCGTGTAAGAATTCGGAATTCCTCTTCCAACTCGTCCCGGAATGGGCGTTATGGCAAAGAACAAGAAGAAAACAAAAGGAGGAATTTGTCCAATAGTAACAAAAGGTGCCTCCACAGGTTGACATCCGATCCAACCTAGTAGTAAGCGATCCGCCAAAAGCAACCAAAATATTCCTTGGTGAATAGGGCGAAAACTTGAACTACGCACGTACATACTTTTAAAAAAAGGTAAAGCCAACAGACATATAAAAACTGGTGCTATTGCGGCTACACCTCCCGATTTGTCAGGTATACTACGAAGAATGGCATGGATCGGTAGGAAATACCATTCCGGCACAATATGAGGCGGGGTGGGCATCGGATTAGCAGGTATATAATTGTCGGGATGGCCCAAAACATTAGGAGCATAAAAAATCCAAATGGAAAAAAAGATAGCAAAAGCTACCCAACCTACTAGATCCTTTACATAAAAATAAGGGTAAAAAGAAATTTGATCCATCTCTGAATGTACACCCAATGGATTATTTGATCCATATTGATGCAATGCGGCCAGATGAAGAAGACTGGCGCCTACTAAAAGAAAGGGGAGTAAATGATGAAGACTAAAAAAACGATTTAAGGTGGCATTGTCCACGGAGAAACCACCCCAAAGCCAAGTCACTATGGTATCTCCTACTACAGGTATGGCGCTAGCTAAGCTTGTAATTACTGTAGCTCCCCAAAAGCTCATCTGACCCCAAGGTAGTACGTATCCTGTAAAAGCTGTCACAATCATTAATAGGAAGATTACAACTCCGAGACACCGAACAAATTCCCTAGGACTGCTATAACTCGCATGATATAGACCACGAAAAATATGAAGGTGAACCACAATGAGAAACATACTTGCCCCATTAGCATGCATATAACGGAGCAACCAGCCCCCCTCAACATCTCTCATAACGTGTTCTACGCTGTTGAAAGCTAGATCCACATGAGGTGTGTAATGCATAGCTAAAAAAACGCCAGTCACTATCTGAATGACTAAACAAATACCAGCTAACGAACCGAAGCCCCACCAATAACTAAGATTGCTCGGGGTTGGATAATCTATCAAATGTTGATTAAGTGTGGAGGATATAGGTTCTTTAAGAAGAGAGAATCGTTGGTTCCTCATTTTTTTCTCTTTCCTATCGTGACAACTCTGGTTCCCCCACCTTTTTTTCGTTCTGGGGCCCTACTTAAAAAAAAGAATCCATTATTGTAAGTAAGCCCCCCTTTTGCCTTGAAAGAATTTGGTTTCGCTGCGCCCTGAATCAATCAAAAAGCTTCTTTTTTTTAATTCATCCCATTTTATTTGGGCGAGAGGGAGGCTGTGAGTCACCTGGGCTACGGATTTGTCGGTTGGTTGATTCTCGAAATCACCTCTTGAGAAAAAAAAGGCCCTCGGGTCCCGACCCAAAAATGAATAGGAAGCGGGGCGGGCGAGGGTCTTTCATTAAAGGGGGGAAAAGAGGGGTGGGGCCGCCTTGCGCAGCTTTAGAAAGGAGAGATTTTCAGAAAGTCACTCTCTCCAACCTTTTCTATCTATCCTTAGAAGTTGGGCGAGATAAAGTAAATATGATATTTATTTGCGTTGGTTTTTCCAACGAAACTAAGCACTTTTTTTCTTTATCATTCGGAAGGCTCAGTCCCACACTCTGACTTCCATGATGGGAACAACCTCCGCACTCCGGCGCTCCAATGAACAACAGTTCTCCGCCTGACTTTATTTAGATTAGAATAGTGGTCGATCCCTCGGGAGTTACATTCGTAACTTAATGTTATGTTCACGTTCACGCGGTGATATTATATCCAAGAGTACTACCCTGTACGTAGTCTATGTCTGGGGAGCATACTTGACAGGAGATAGACACAGGCGGTAGATAGGTCCCCCACTTCGATTCCAGCCCCGTTAGCATAGCATCTCCGATCCGAGATAAGGGATTACTCCGTTAGGTCTTTTCGGTCCGGAGCCGGCCGGTAATGGACCTACTTACCTTGCTTGTGGACCAGCTGCAGAGCTAACCCTTGTTCTATTGGTTTGGCGGTTGCTACCAAGACGATTTCTTTATGCCCATCAAAGGACCTCGAGATGCTAATCCACGAAAAACGATACGAGAAATTCGAAAGAACTCATATACGGAACGAGGGCGACCCGTGGAAATACATCGGTTTCTTACTCGTGCAAAGGAACTATTTCTTGGCAACTTGGACAACTTATAACGAAGTTTGTCCCGCATATCACTAGGAAGATCGGAATCTTTACAAAAGGCTTTATAAAGCTTTCGTCTCAATTCATATTTAGCCGCGAGCAATCTGCGTTTGTGATCTCGTATATTTCGCTGATCCGACATCTCTTTCTTACTGAGTTTCTCCCTCATCTTTTTGCAAAAAGCCGCTCCACGGTGGTAAAGTCTCATCTTGTGTGTTGGCCGAAGTGACAATAGTCACATTGAACCCTCGAATATGTTCGAAGATCTCGAAATGATCTTCCAGTTCCGGGGAGAATTCGCAAAACTCCGTTTCCATCGAGAATTGAATGGAGTTTTCCCGTATTTCGACCGGAGAATCTAACAGAGACATTACTGTCGAGATTCTGACCGAAAAATTAGACATTCCATGCCCTCGGAGAGTGCTTTGTCGTGCTAGGTCACTGACATATCCTTTGTCTTTATTTGACCCCAAGAATGGATTGGATCGAAACGACTTTCCTGTCGAACCCCTTTGTGTCTGTATGAATTTCTGACCGCGCGGAATCTCCATAGCCAATTTTCCATTTTTTATTATGAAATCATAGGGTGCCTTTGGTACTACTCTTATTTCACACGATCCAGGAACTTCCATAACGTTGGCGTGATTCAGTTTGAGCAACGGATCCTGACGTGATACATCTTCGTAATGAAAATGGAGTGGAAACATAGTGATGAGAAATCAAAATTCCCTCCATAAAGATAGTCTTTCCTGCACGGAGTAGTGAATAACGAAAGTGAGATGTGCTTGGTTGTTGACCAACAGAGAGCATGGGAAAAAGACCAAAGATATCATAGGGAGCGTCGCGTCTTAGCTTGCACGCGATCTCATCCATGTCCTAGGTGGCAGAGTGTTGATCTCCATCCGCCCGGAATGCCACTCTGTCGGCCAATTGCCGGAAGGTTGCGGACTGCAAACCCGCAGTCTGTAGGTCCTCCCGCATTCGAAGGAGCTTACTTAAGGACTCCTCTCCAGTGGCGGTACGAAGATTATCCAGAGCTCTAGCCCCCCGTCCCATCCAATCCCCGCTTGGGTGAAGGCCCGCCATGACCTGACAAATATCGACCTTGACCTCGAATAGGTCTTCGGCTTCAATCCGGGCCATTTGAATCTCATGGGCTGAAGGAGAGGGGAATCTCCCCAAAAGCCTCCGTTGGATGGATTCAACACTGTCCCCCCCTATAATCTCATTATTTTGATAGGGGTAGGGCAGAGCCCGATTAGCAGCTTCCTGCATAACAGGAAGAGCGGGAGGCATAGCTTGTTCCCCCGGAAGCGGTTGATTGACCGCTGAGGTACTACTACTACGCCCGGAACTTGCCGAGTCTTCGAGCATGTCGGATGTATACGTTAATAAATCCGAAGGGGAAGGTACGGCACCGTCGTCGGCCCTGGCACAAAAGGCAATCGGAATGCTACAGGCGAGAGCCATAAGAAAAACAAAGAGAAAATAAGGGGGCAACTTTCGTGTAGTTTGTGATGGATTAACAAAAAGAAGACCGAGGAAGATCAAAGAAACTAGCAGACTGATCACGAATGAGAGACAAATAGGTGCAAATTCTGACATTACCACAAACCACTTGGTTCTTTCGCTCCTTGCTGGCGGAGCGGCATACCGAAAAAAAAAGAGAATGAAAAAAGCGCGAGTCGTCATTCCATAAAAACGGACCTTACCCTAGAAACCATATCAACCGATTTAATTAACAAATGAATCCCCCTCCCCTTGTTTTTGGGGTTCATTTTTCTGCTTTTCTTCTGCTTTACCTTTAGTTATTATATTATTATAACACGCCCCTTTTCATCTTGCAGGGGGCGGACGCTATAACTAAAGATCCAAGTTCGCTCGAAGGTATATATTACCCCCAAGTTATCATAACGCTCTAAGGTTCGATTTAAATAATCCCTACTGGTTAGCCATGCACTGATAAATTGGCTTAGGTCATCCTTTATACGATATAAATAGTCAAAAAATCACGAGTATCAAAAAGAAATATTTATCCAGTTGAGGCATGATTGATTGAGAAAGAATGATTCCCTCCGAACAGAAAGAGAGTCCGGAGTCTTGAAGAATTCATTCGATTGAGTTGTGGTTGGTTGTTGACCAAGAAAGACATTTCTTGTACTTTTGGGCATTGCTTCTCTTACGAAATCTCTAGTTGGATGAAAATAGCGCTCCTAAATGAAAGCCTTTTTCTTATATACGAAACCGCCAGTGGACAGCGAACAAAGATGCCATTACTTGACTCAATCTATCCGGGTGATCGAAGGCGTATCGCGATCGACGCTTCTTATACGTTGCTTCGACTGCTGTGTACATCCCCAGCCAATAAGAGGAGTGGGTACCATACTCGCTAAGAGGGGATAACAGTGGCTCCGCGCCCCCTAACTACTTAAGACCTTAAAGAGGTGGTTGACGTTCGTAAGGCATAGATCGCTGATTCTCTTAATTTAATTCTTTTAAACTACGCGCTAGACTAGACTAAGAATCCCTCTATTTTAATAAATAGTAAGATTTTTTTCTTTTTTTGGCTATTGGCACTTATATAGAATAGAAAGAAGGAGTTGTCACCCCTCGTCAAAGTACGCCCAAAGACTTTTCTGAAATTAATTCCTTTTTTAAGCAGAGAGAGACCTTTTTCAGTGAGGGGTCGTAGGCCAGTCTTTCAGTAATTTCCGAGGAGTGTAAGCAATTTTTTAAGTTCTTTATAGGTTCACGAACACGACCCGGCAATCGTAGACCCTTCCTCTAGTTAGTGACTTGGCTCCCTTCCTTCTAGTCACTGCTAGTAGGATAACATCAATCTATTAGTCCCTTCTCTTCCTTCTCCTTTTGCTTTCTTTCTGTCCTCTGGTTTAAGGTTCATAAGGGGGGTGCTCGCTACTATAAGACAGCTCTGCATTCCTTCGAGGCAATCGTAGCCAAGCTCTGAGACTATTCAAGCTAGCGTGGTAACGATACTGAGGAGGATACCTAGCTAGTCTTGAACCAGAGCAGGGAAGTGAAGCCCTCGATTAGCAAATAGCTCCCCGTTCTATCCAATAGACTCTTTGCTAAAGTTCAAAGGCCAGTTTGAAGAAGGTCCAATGTCCGTGAGAAGTAAGTGAAACTGCCGTTCCAAAGCTTTTTAAGGTGTGACGCGGGCAGGGCAATCAACCGGAGAACCAAGGAATGGAACTGAACTGAAAGCATAGGCTTCCGCCGAAGCTGCAACCAAAGATGAGTGGCTTGGCTGTTGCCCGGACACCGAACTATTGGCTTTAGCGACCCAATGTCTGTAGATGAAAGACGAGTTCGGAAGTACTGGATAGGTGCCTCCCCCACGAAATGTAGCTTATGCGGAACCTATTACTCCTCAACCACCAACTAGCAGCTCTTGATAGAGAAGCTCTGTAAGGGCCATTTTAGGGCAGGCCCCACTCAATGCGGTTTTTGTCTTTTCTTTTTAAATCCAATCCTCTCTTATTGAATTTCTTCTTTGTGAAGATAGGGAAGCCCTTTCTTTGGCCGACATAAACCAAAAAACATCCTCTAACTGGGCAGGTAGTAGCGTTAGCGTACTAAGAGCCCTCTGGTTGCATTGAAAAAAGATGAGCTTTTTCCCCCTAACTACGGTGGTTCAGAAGATGCCACATCTGCCTCAAGACCCACAGCTTATTCAACAGCTTACGCCCCGCGATTTGTTGCTTCCAAGGTTTTCGATTGGTCTTCTTTCTACCCGGGTTTCAAGCCATCGTCTCAGTCGGTGGCCTAAGATAAGCCAACTTACAAGATCGGATTAGCAAATCATGAAACCTGCCAAAGAAGAGCTTCCAATCGCATATTGCGCCCATACTAGTACCTTTTGTTGTACCTACTTAGGCCACATCTCCTTCCTTTTCCTTCCCAGCATGTCTGTCGTCTTCTTTCTTTGAGGCCATTCTTGGTCTTTCAACTAACCCGAAAAGGGCTACTTACCAATCAAAAGATAAAAAAGAACGAATGAGATAGCTGAAGCCAAAGCCACATTTGAGGATCTTGAATCCGCCGTGAACAAGATCCCCTTCTAGTCGGAGGAAAAAGCCGATGTTAGCTAGATGCTAGTGCTCATGCCAAGAGAGGCTGCCAATTGCCACTATCCCAGATTCCATGCAAGTGCTAGAATCCGATCTGACTCCTCACGCTGGCAAGGATAGAAATGACATAAAGGGAGGTCCTAACTGAATGAATTGAGGTTGAGTAAAAGCCATTCGCTTGAGAACACTTCTGCGATTGGAACTCGATCTGGGATTGGGATCTTAGGGCACTGAGAACCTACTGTATAGTACATTCAAGAGTACTCCTAAAAAAGAAAAAAAGGCACACCCTATTCAAGGCCCTGATGGTCACTCTCCCCGCGCTCTACTACAGGAAAGCTAGCCTGGTTGATCCACTACACGCTAAGAAGCAAGTCCCAACTAACTAAGTAAATCCGGGTTAGACTGAAAGTGACCAGAAATTGCAATCTTCTTTCACAGACTACAGACTAGCGATAGTTAAAAAGAGCGAAGCGTAGCCGTGTTTAAGCCGAAGGCGATAGTGATTCCCGTGTTTACTGAGCTATATCTCTATCTATTAGTTAGCCGGCTTAAAGAGTTTAGACTCACGATACCGAGAAAGCAAGCCGATCATAGACGGAGGTTTAAGCTTGAAGTGAAGTGTCCGCCCTAAGGTGAATCAGATGTTCGAACGAGACTGTTCAGGAACATGTATTGTGGGTATACCTGCACAATAGCTTTCTCTACGAGCCTACAAGCTTAGCTTTGGTTTA
>NC_039768.1:0-10000 GCF_004193775.1 Glycine soja | reverse complement strand
TGCATTCTCCTAAGAAGAGAATCAAGCGACTTCTGGACTTTCTGTGGCAAGCCTCTCTATCGATTGTGAGTTCCCAGCCATGGGGAGTTCTATTTCTCCAGTTTGAGATCCAGCTGGCTAGTTTGAAAGTGTTTACTTTACAGGGGTAATCTAGTAGCGGTACCGGTCCCGATGGTGATCCCTTTTTTTGGGGTCCCGGCCGGTACTTTTCTTTTCCCATCCCTGTGATCAAGGCTGTGATAAAAGCCAGTTAAAGACCAGCAAATGCAATCTCTGAGTCTAAGGAAATTTCTTTTACTTTACACCGGTGTGATACCCCTCCTTTTCTTTTCCTTCCTTGTGCGCCAGGACTGGACTCCATTTTCCTTTCGTTCTTTCTTTATCTTCCAGAGCTCTAGTTTCTTACTTAGATTGTCCCCATTACACTCTTTCTCTCTTCTTCTTTGCCCTTTTATAGAGACCTAGGAGCGAGTTTACGAGCCGGCTGCCTTTCTTTGAGGAGTTGTACACCAGGGATGATATTGAAGATTCAATTTCTTGTTACATAGAGCAAAGGTCTTTCCCTCTCAAGCGGAGAAGACTGGAACCATGTCCGATCCGGTAGGGATGGTTCTTCTCGACAGATTAAGCTACTTACTAGAGTTCGGGTATTGAACAAACGGGTGGCAACTTGCCCGATAAGAAAAGTAGCCCGAGTGAAAAAGTTTTCGTAGCTAAGGAGTTCTAGTTGTAGCTAGGAGTTGCTATGAGTTCCGAGTTGACGAAATCAAAAAGAAATCTGTCCGGACTGGTGACACCTGTACCACACTCTATGGCACACACCCCTAGTTGTAGTAGACGAAGATGGTCACCTAGGATAGGCAGACAAACCTGAACCTTAGAAAGTTGCCGGCAGAGACGCTACGGGAGAACCGCCTAGGATGGCAGACTCGATCATCTCTTTCAAAAATGTGGGTTTGTTCATTTCGAATCGGTCAAGGGTTCAGACAGGAGATGTGCTTTAGCAAAAGAAGCTTGGGCACATCCTCCAAGAAAGCTAAAAGGACTATCTAAAGTGTGGGCACCAGATCCACTCAGTGAGGCCGGGAAAGACTTTTCGTCCGATATAGTAGTGTTTCAGACTTAAGCTGTGGGATAGACTCCTTCAAATGGAAAGATAGGTTATATATAAAGAATTAGCCAGTACAAGCTGTGGCACCCATCCCGACTGGGAGTGGAGTAGCCAGGAAGAGGCACCGAGGAGGTTCTGAAAGAACAGAAGCTGAGAACCTGCAGGGACTCCGGTCTAAGGCCTTGGCTGACGTACGATCCCCGCGAAGCTCCACCAACAACTCGTGGCTCAGCCTGTGATTCAGTAGATCGAGCTCACTACGCCCTACGACAACAGCACGGATAGCTTAGCTTACTTGCCAGTCTCCAAGGGGTTGAACTACACTGTTCCAATAGCTTTGACTCCCTAACATGGATTTTATTCCCGGGTTAGAATCTTGTCCACGACCATCCCTGACTCTTTCTCCCCTTCTAAATAAGGCTATTATAGTTCAGGCAAGCTATTGACTCCATTCCTGATAACCCATATACCCCCGGGTGTATACAATGATGATTATAAAATCCAAGTCTTTCAAGGCAAGCACTAGCCACTGTAATCGAATCCTCCTAATCCCTAAAATAGGCCTTCTTGTAGGGATTTTGTCACTTTTGTCCCCTTTGGTGTGCCCCGCCCGC
Organism: Glycine soja; assembly: GCF_004193775.1. Lineage (NCBI taxonomy): Eukaryota > Viridiplantae > Streptophyta > Magnoliopsida > Fabales > Fabaceae > Glycine > Glycine soja. The sequence continues at coordinate 8,275 of NC_039768.1, read as the reverse complement.
GTGGACCTCTTGCATTGCTCCGGGTATAACCAGGACTAGTTTGCTTTCAAGTCGTCGAAAGATTGAGAAAGCAGCTAATTCAATTGCATTCGGAAATAGCGTGCAACAACCGTCAAATAAATAACAAGCACCACGTCGAAGGTCTTATTAGCTTCCTTGCTACGCTCGGATGAAGACTACAAAACCGGTATTTCTTGCTTTTTGCTATCAATTTTACCGTGAAATTAAATTAACAAGATTCCGGCATTCCTACTTCTTCTAATTAAGATCGTCATAAAAGTAGTTCGAATGCGTCACTATGCTTTCTTCATGAGCCTCCGAATAAGGCTACCAAGCAAAAGGAAGAAGTTCGACCTTAGACGAGCCGGAGCGAAGGAGGGATTGTAACACAGCTTGCTTCGAGAAAAAGTAAAACCTCTTCCTCATTGCACTGCTCAGCTGCCTTGGTATCCGTGTTAGGAAGTCAAAAACACTCCTTGCCGCTGCCAAACATGTATGTTGAAGTCTCGGAAACATGTTTAACTCATTGACATTTATCGGAGAATCGACAGTTCGTCTCGGGTAATCCTAGATCAATCATAGAGCTGGGGCCTTCCCTAAGCCAGAAGATACCTTCTCCTATTGATTAACTTCCTTAAAACCTTTCTCCAGCAGTCGATTCTTCTATCATTGGATTTTCAGTCTTGGAAGTGGTGAAGCGAGGGTTTTTACTTTTCTCTTGGCTAGCTAGCAGGGAGAGAACTGGAAGAGGGTAACCCGCGTTCTTCCTTTACCGAAGCTCCTTCCCCAAGAGCCAACCATGGCATTCTATGCATCTTCAGCTAGCTTTCCCCCTCCGCCTACTATCTAGCTGCAATCCTTCCCTTACCTTAACCCTAATCATGCTTAAGACATGGAATTGAATGCTTCTTTTCTATGGAAAAGAAGGAGGAGGGATTTTATGGCAAAGCAAGACTGATTAGCTCGCCTAAGGGTCGTAGCGGAAGAATTCCTCATCTGCGAGCTATTGGGGATCTATTCTCAGGAAGGAATGAAAGGACTGACTGAATTTCATGCTTTCAAGGATAGGTCATTTGACTCTCTTTCAAGAATTCTCCTCTTTCCTCCCCCTGAACTAGTGGAATACGCTAGTCGACGGAGGAAGGCTAGCTATGATATCAGGCTCTGACCAAAGATCCTCAACGAATCCGCTTCTGCTTTGAGAAATCAGACAATCCTGTGCTGGGGAGGTTAACCCCCACACCATCTGGGCCTGAAACCCAGACGATGCCAAGCCATACTAGCCTGATCCTGGGGCTATCTATTCGAAAGAGCTAGAACTTGAAGGAAGACCTCCTTCCCATAATGAGAGTTGAAAGGGGATCTGATCCACCCAACATGTAAAGAAGGCATGAACAATAGATAGGGCATATAGGGAATGGAATCAACAATCGAATAAGTGATGACTTGACTGATCTTGATGTACTCTTTTTCCAGCCTTAGCCTTGCTAGCACGCCCAAACACAGACCAAGACCGGTCAAAGTCTACCTTCACATGTCTACCCAGGGCATATAGGGGCGGGGTTTACTTAGAAATAGGAGAAGACTAAATAAGATGGGAGTTAGCCGAGTGCTAAATCGACCAATTTCATCGGTTTGAATCGGTCAACACTTCCACCATTTGCTTGAGAGATGATTTCCTTTACGCACCGGATACTGTTATAAGAGTAGGAGCTCAACCAGGAGTAATAGCAGGTATGGGCAAAAATCCACCTCTTATGGTCGGGGGCGGGGACGCCTAACGGCTGTTAACGTAGTGGTATCTGTTTTCGAAGTGATACCGGTTGACTCCCTGTTTAGTCAGGAAAATCTTTATAGTTAAGTGGAAGCGTTACCATCTCTATCACACTCACTGTTGGCAAGGAAGAATTCCCAACCCCAACACGAACAGAAAAGCCCAATCGAACTGCGCATCTTTGAGAAGAGATACGAACTCTATTCACCGGGTGGTTTGCCCGTGGGCTTAGAAGAACGAACTCCTTTTTCAAACTCTTGGTCAAATTTCTTTGCTTTTTCGCCTTGATAGACCTTCCATATTAGGACCATTCCAAATGTTTGCATCACAAACTCAATGGCGTTTCTGAGGTAAATAGGGGTGGAGCTCTCCTTTTTTCTCTTTTTGCCTTCTTTACCACAGGTACCGTCCCCGAATCTTTGGTTCTATACCGCGTCGGGTCGTTGGCAATGGCGTTTACTAGATATAAGTATTGGGCGGGCAAAGGAGGCCAAATAGCACAGCTGAGGTAAAAGAGCTCAATCGCATAATAGCAACTGCTGTAGTTGACCCCCTAAGAGATGAGACTGGGAATATTGATTTAGAATAAGTAGCGGGTAATCTTTTATTTCCAATTACCTTAAGATCTATATCGGCCTCATGACTTTGTCGCCTTTGCATTACCTTGGCTCTTCTTTCATCTTTTCTCTGGGCTAGAGATCAATGCCATTAGAGGCGAGTGAAGGAAGGTGGCGATAACGTTAACAAGTCTGCTTAATAGCTAATGGGGTGGGCCACACGCGTCTGACAAAGGCAATTCCAATGGAAGCTTGCAAGGCAGAGCGAATCCTTGCTTGATATGTGTCCCACTCGCGACACAAGGCTAATTGGTGGTCTCATTGGCTCATATCTTAATACTATCTTCGACTGGGGTAAAGTCGTAACAAGGTCGTTTAGTGGGGGAACCTGTGGCTGGATGGAATCCAATTGCATTTCTTATGTGCCAGATTGATTTGTTATGTATAGAATCCAACTTTCTTATTCTTTATGATCGTTCCTAAATGGCCAATCATTGGAGCTAGGGTTTGGTCCAGCTTACAGAGTCAATCCAGCTTTGGGCATGAACGAGAACCCGGTATCGGTGGAGTGTCAAGCAATCGCCCCTGCTTTTGTCTTTCCCGCCTAAGGGGAATACCCGCCCTCTAGCGCAGGCACAATTCATATCCAATCACATTGAGTTTATTGCACACTAACTTAGATTCAGTATCGTTTCGGTTCGTAAGCAAGATTCTGTATCTCGTAGGATTCTGATCGGGTTACCTTCAGGTGCTCCATGGCCATTCTCGTAGCTTCTACCACAGTTTTTCAATCTTCCCGGTTCTACAATCCAATTCTCTTTACCAACCCCCGAGGATATTCTGAATCGCCTGTGAAACTAATCCAATGCTTGAGTCGAGGAGGCTTGTTTCCGTACCCCAGAACTGGTTAGTCCTTACCAACTGAAAGAACTAGTTTGGGATGGAAGCTATACTTTGAAAGAGATCTCTTCTATGGCCCAGTTGATTACACAGAAAGGGCCTTTCGAAGCGCTTCCCCAGGTGGATGGGCACTCTGCTTTCCCTGGTTCCGGCAAGAAGACTGGCTAGAGAAAGAATGAGTCCAGCTTCACTCTATTTTTTGGATTCCCACCGGGTTGAGATCCTTGCCAAGATCCTGCTATGGTGTAATCAATGGCTTATGAGTCTGATTTACTTGTATCGTAAGTGATGTGTTTTAATAGCTGGTTTAGGATTCTCATTTCGCTGATGTGATGATAAGTAAAGAAAAAGGGCAAGGACTAATCCATATGGGCCACCTCTATCTATTGGTTTTTAATAAAAAGACTCCTCCTGGTCCTATCGAACCAGCTTCTTCAATCCTAGCTTCATGAGGGAGCCTCCTTTTTTTACATTTACAAAGGGATTCAGACAAGGAAGGCTGTTAAGCATGCAGACTGATTCTCTTTTCTTACGTGAATTAGATACTACTGAAATGCAGTTTCACTCCTAAGAAGTAAGATGACTATAGGCAAGAAAGAATTGAACCTAAGGCTTGCCCCCGAAACATTTGGAAGAAATGCTGCTTTAGATCCCGCCCAGATCAGATCAAGGGCGGTCTATTTTTTTCTCTTTCTAAAAGAGCGAAAGTTTACGGGTGGATGGGTGCTCTTTAGGCTGTGCACTTCAGCCCTTCACATCAAGGTGACAGGATTCGAACCTATGGCCCTCTGTACCCAAAACAGATGCGCTGACCAGACTGCGCTACACCTCGTCTCACCCCCCTCAGCATATAGATCCACCCGATCGATGAAGACTCGAACCGAACTCGCCCATCCTTTTGGGCATAGGGACGCGAGAACCAATCCGAGTAATCAACCGCTTTTTTTAGAAAATCTGCCTCCAGATAGGGCGACGCCAAAAAGCCGTATAGTGCAGGAGCGCTCACATTTTTTTGCTTCCTCTTTCACTTGAATTAAAAAAATACGGCTCGGGCTACCTGTCCTTTGGACCCAAAGCCCGCTTAGAAGTGGATTCGAACCACTGACACAAGGATTTTCAGTCCTTTGCTCTAACCAGCTGAGCTACCTGAACCACTTTCCTAAAGTATGTTTTCTTCATCGAATAGCGCCCTACTTACCACTTGACTAGTAAGGGAAAAGCCCTTTACTAATAACTTAAAAGAAAGGGCTTTTTTCGTTCGTCAAGCTTTCGAGCAGCTCTTTCAACTGCCGCCTAATCTCCTCTCCCAACATAACATGCTCAAGAACCGAGAGCCGCCCAGGGACTGCCGGAGGGAGCTTGCTTATAAAAAGAAGATAGGCCGGTCAAAACAACGCGCAACGGGCTCTCCGCTCACTAAGTAGTGCTTTTCTGTCCTCCGGGGACTCCACCAACACACACCAAGAGGTTCTTTCTCTCACGTAATTTCGCCCGCCCGTTCCACTTCCGTGCCGGAGGAAATGGGATTCGAACCCATGATACAAGAAGATTGTATGTCGATTTAGCAAACCAATGCCTTAAGCCACTCAGCCATACCTCCAAGTTGTTGATCGGAATTGGATGTGCGGTAGGTTGCCCGAAGGGCTATCTGATCCGATCAACTGCGTAAGCCGTAGCGCGCTAGCGCGCGTACTCTTCCTCTATGAGCGAGACTCCATCCAAATCTGCCACTCGTTGGGCGACGCCCTCTTTTCTATGAACACCCCACCACTGAATGATGAACTTTGCCAGTCTTCGCCTCCGACCCGACCAGGAGAGAACACAGAGTCAAGCCAAGCCCTTACCCGCCAGAATGGAATTCATATCTCCTTCGTCTGGTCGAGAAGGGAGAAAGCCCAATCGAACATCAATCACTTCACGGACGCTATTGATTGAGTAGCCAACCCCAAAACGCAAGAATCAAGGGGAGCGGAAAGAAGCACTGGCTAAGACTTTCAAGGAGATGGGGCATACAGGGCAAGTGTACTAGCATATGAGTTTCCAGCTTTTGAATTAAGGTTTGTCAAACCCTAAGCTGCTACTTAGAAAGGGGGCGTAGCGGGTAAGGCAAAAGAAAAGGTGTCCGCCTAGACTACTGCCACTTTACTTTAGGATAAGGTTTTTGCTTCGAGCAGCTCTCGGGCATTGATTGAGGAAGTAGCCCAACCTTTTTTCATCTACGCAAAGAGGAATTACTTCTTATTTTATTCGACCGGAAATGGTGCATCTAGATCGATTCCTAAGGCTGGTAATGCCGAATCAAGGATAAGGCAATACAGTAAGAAAGGAAAGCTATTCATCTTTTGTCTTTGAAGAGAAAGACAGATTGGATTGTACGAACATCTGTGCCAAGCTTAGGTAAGCCGTCCAGAAAAGAGACAAAGAAAGACCTCTCAAAAGCCGGTGCTTAGGCAGACCCAGGTAAGAGCAGCCTTTCTCTTATATAGGAAAGCACTACTGCCACTTTCTTATGTGAATACCTCCTCAATCTCACTCTTTAGTGAAAGTCTCTATTTCACTTTCAAAAAGCAGTCTACACAAAATATAGAGGTACTTTTTCCACTTCGCATATGGGCTTTATATTCTCTACGGCGTCAACCATAAGTTTGCGTTCAGTTTGAGCTGGGAAGTAAACTAGGTTTTGCTATTCCTTCTCGAGCTTCTATTTCATCCCTTAAAGGAGATTCGGGAAAAGATAGAATAGGAAGACGTGTTTCCAGAACAAACAAGATACGGGTTGAGAGGGGGAAGTTAGCAAAGTTAGACAAGATTGGAATGGGCATAGGAACATGTATTGATGTACCAGATCGGCTAATGCTCCCAGGTTGATGTAATGTATTCCACCAGTTGACTGAAGACTTGATTATTGGTATATCGATCGGTCCAGCACGGATTGAAATAGGAGCCGGTTCGACAGGAAGCTTTTGAAAACGCAGTGCACCCAGGTAAATCAGAAACGAGATGAATACAGAGGTTAAACGAGCATCCCACACCCAAAAGGTGCCCCACATAGGTCTTCCCCGAAACCCCCCAGTAACTAAGGTAAACAACGTAAAAAAAGCACCCATTTCTGTACCGGTTCCGGAAGAGCGAAGAAAAAGGGGATGTTTTGTTAATAGGAATAAGAAAGTGTTTATAGCCGTAGCGATATAAACAAGAATACTCATCCGAGCCGCAGGAACATGTACATACAGAATACGAGAATTTCCACCTTGTTGAAGATCTAATGGTGCTACCCGAAGACTTAAATGAATAGCCATCGCTGTTAAGAACAACCGAGATCCAATGAGAATTAGCGCATAGCTTCTGGTCTTTGACATCAAAAAAGAAGGTTGTAATAACGAAAGGGACATATGAGAATTTTGTCCTAGCTAGTGGAACAAGAAAGACATGGATCTATATTCAATACGCAATCAAAGGATTTCTCCCAACGAATAATTCCCCCTGCTTAGTTTTCGCTCCGCTCGTGCGTGGCACTCCTTGCTGGCGGAGCGGCATACCGAAAAAAAAAGTCAATTCATGTGACAAAGTTAACCATTCCTTTCCATTTTGCTGTCTAGGTCTTTGGGGTTTCCCCCTTTAAAAGTGCCATGATCTCCTTAAAGGCTGAGCAATTTTGGTCCCCCCTCATAAGCTCAGCCTTTAAGCTTAGGAGGGTCTCCATAAGCCTCGGAATAATGGCAGTTAGTAGCTCTCAATGACGAAGTCTCGAAACAGATTCCCAATTCCATCTCTCGAATAAGAGTATCCGCGGGTAAGACTCCCCTCTCCGAGAATGGAGGTAGAGCGAGATTAAGTCTTCGAGAAGCCCTTATGATGATGGGCGTGATCCATAGCCGATGTTGGCTATAAGCAGTATCAGTTGAAGCTATGGAGCACCCCTTCCAGTTTCAGATCGATATTGAGTTCCATATCCTGTTACAGATATTCCAGATGTAGAGACAGATCCAAAGCCATTTGATCGAGATCGAGTAGCTATAGCAGATCCATTTAGAGATCGGAACCCGGGTACACCCATTTTAGTAGAAACAGCCCCTAAGCCGGTAGGTCTCGTTCAAAAGCCACTTTAGTTGATGTGTCCCAATCCATGTGCTCGGTAATGATGTTGTCATCGCGGATGCGCAAGTTGCTGAAGTTTATTTTCAGTGTCTTCAGAAATTAGGAGTTCAAAACTAAAAAATCTCTGATTTCTTACACTGTGGTGCATTTGAGTTTGCTAAGCGCTTTTGCGTCAAGGGTTGATTTATCTGCCATGTCTGCTCGTTGTTTGCTTGCTTACCATCATCCATATGGTCTGATGGCTATATGTAAAAAATTTCCATTCATTACGAAGGTTCTCTACCTTAGTAAGGATAGGTGGTGGAGGGGGTCCTTGCCAAAGTCATACAAGATCTCGTCACTTTGAGCGGGTTCTTGCTATGTACACCAAGCCTCGGGTCGGGGTCACAATGACTATCCATTAGAATTGTGGCTTGGCAGAGTGAGCTCATTCGCTTTGGTCTTCTCTGGAAGATCTATGATTTGGTAGCAGAGAAGGGTGTAGCTTGGAGCCCGCCATGTCATCAAGAAAACCTCCCTGGAGCTTGGTCATCCCAGATGAGCTGAGCTACGAAGTTTGGCATTCGTGAGGACGCAGCCGTGTCAGAAAGGGCATTCTCGCTTATCTGTATATGAGAATTGGGTCACCGCGGCAGAGCTTCAATCGAAATAGTGATTCTTTGGCCAGGTTTGCTTATCCAACCCTCGAGTTTAAGGCATCTCATTAGGTCCCGAAGAGACCAGACCTTGGGAAGGCATCACTTATGCTAGAAGGCTTCACTGCCCTCCTTACTAGCAGCCCAGATCTGTTTTGTGCTCGGCTTGATGCCATCTCAGATGTCCATTCAAGTAGCCTGCCAACCCTATTTTCTCTTAGAGAAGGGGCCTAGCGTGCCAATGATTTTGCTACAACTACTGTGATTTCCACTGCTGCTCCTTCTTTTGCTACCTTGCGGAAGTCTTACTG